>NW_022692572.1:237687-250536 GCF_011630105.1 Anneissia japonica
CATAAATATATATACTTTTTACCTTTCTTTTGTTTTTCTATGACAATTTCTACGTCTTCATACGTTGTGCATAATGTGTATTGCCTGTTTGCTTTGTTTACATTAATTGCACCCATACACTCCTAAATTACAAAATAGAACTAGGGACATGCTCTATAATACGTCTTATATTTTCAAGCTGAGAGGGTGAATTTATTTGTAGTATCATGAGAATAATGTCTCTAAGCATTAACCTAGAACCCATGTATTAGAATACTTTATACCCACCAAGCTACAAGTAATATTTTTAGATGTATTTATTTTAAGCAATAACTTGACCTAGCTTTTATTCGTTTGTAATTGAAATTAGCTGCACAACAGCGTATCACGATCGTCATCTTCATATTCACCACTCTCTACTACAGTACCATCATCGTCATGCTACATTCATCGAATAGATAACTCAATATTAGAAAAAAAGAAGAACTTGGTTACTAACATTGCATCATGAAATAATATTGGGAACATATACTGTAAAACTATTGTTGTTTTAATTACATTTCTGCTTATTTTATATTATTGCTATTAATTTTGTAATTGCTGTTAATTAATTGTAATTGTACTGTAACTAATATGTCAATAAAAATAAAATTATAAAAAACGTATGGCATTGTTATATGAAAACATGCCAAAACCCCTATTAAGGGGACAACTTCACGTTTTAGGTTAGTGTCCCCTGAATAAGGGTATCCCCATTCAGGGGACACCCTATTAAGGGGACACTAATTTTTAGTCCCGAATGTGTACCCTTATAGGGGTTCTACTGTAGTTTGGTGGTTAAGATGATTGACTTCCAATCCCTTGCCTTTTCTGTTTCAGTCAGGGGTTGCGCCAGGATTTGCCCGACCAGGGGGGGGGGGAGATGCCCCTACGAGGGGTCAGATTTCCCCGACGAAAGCAAAGTGGGCGTGGTCGAGCTTCGATTAAAAGACCCCGAATGTTCTGACAATTTAGGGGTTTCAAAGGTTTATTTAATCGGTTTTAGAGTCTACTGATATGTAGAAAATACATATAATTTTTTTTTCTCCCCGACGAATTGTGCAGCTCCCCCCGACGGGGGCCCTCCCCCGCCCCGCTGGCGCGGCCATGATTGTTTACAGTAAGTTTTTACTCAGGTTAAGAAGACTGTGCACTTTGATTGCCTACATTTTGATTGATTGATTGATTGATTGATTGATTGATTGATTGATTGCTTGATTGAATGATTGATTGGATGGTTGGTTGTTTGATATCGATCGATTGATTGGTTGATTGATTGATTAATTGAGGTCGATTGATTTACTGATTGATTGATTGAGATCGATTGATTGTTGATTAACTAACTTAGTAATGTATTTATCAATTTCTTAGGTAGAGGTTGGATGGTTGATTAAATGATTGAATTAATTGATTGATTAATATCTACGCAGCAAAGGCATTTTAACAGGCCTAGTAGGCACATTGTCATTAATGATATTATTATTTCAGTAATTGTTTCCAATAGGATATTATAATTTCATGCTGCTAAGCATGTTGTGTGATTGATGTAACATAGATAATTAATATCAACATATTGATGTACATATTGTGTTTTCTGACAGTCACTGAAAGAAAGCATTAGTTACAGTACGCTCTACGACCATTATTTGAAATTCCAAATATTGGTTTGTCAGTTGACTTGCATTCTTACCGATAAAGTTTACATTCTCCGAACTCCTTGTCCATTAAAAAATGTAACAAATTATAAATTTTACTACAAAATATAAATATTACTACACTGATGCTAATGTAAAAAAAAAGGATTGCTAATATTTGTCACACAGCAATTCAGTGTTATGAAAACGAAATGTTGGTTTGTCAGTTGGCTACACATACTTAAAATTAGATATATTGTGTTTTGAAAGTGTGCCTAATAACATAGCTAGATTATTATTCAATGTGTCCTAAAAACTAAGGAGCTTCATCGATCCAACACCAAGTAATTTGCATAATGGTGATGATGCGTCATCTCAATTGTTTCCATGACAACCTGTTGAGACTGATCACCAGGGCGGCGGCCGCTAGCTGACGATGATTCTTTTATGGTGTAGTCAGCAAGGCAGAATATGGGTGTAGATGCATGGCCACATTTCTGGAATTGCCATGCCAATTTGAAAATTGAATATTACACCTAAGGAGTAGGCACGTATATTTGAACAATATACCAGTGTATTTAACAAGCACTTGTTAACACGCTGTGCTGCTACTGATGTCAGTATGCTTACCGCACCTGCATATGAAATTGTAGTACATAAGTCGTAGGCCTACTGCCTATCAAGAAGACTAAAGATTAAACCTTGAGGAACACTGAATGTTTAAGATTAAGTGTTCTTTTCACTGAACTATACATGTAGGCCTGATTGGATTTGTCAAAACACGTAAGACCAAGACTTGCACGCGGTTAGTTACCGTAAATTTACACTACCTTTAACAGTTTAAGGCGCAATGTCATTAAAAAAAACCTATACTTTTTTCCCCTATTGATGCAGTTAAACTTTAAACCCTATAAATCTGGTGTTGCAGTCGTAATTCGTAATGTTTGTATTAGAATATCATCGAAGGTGGTACCGGTTACTATTACTCTTACTATAATTATTTTAATTTATAATTAATTCTGGTAAATATATCATAAAGATATCGTGTTTGCTATTTCTAATTCAAAGAATAACAGGAGTTCAGTAACAGATTTAATTACAAATGGAATTGTTAAGAATTGGTCTCATTATACAAGTTGTTTTCCATGTTAATTGAAATTGAATCTAGGCTATTTCTGATAAATGGAATGAAGGTTCTATTATTCCATTATTTTTTTAAGAGGAGATAGAAGTGATCTAAATAATTATAAGGGCGTCACCCTTACGTCACATGAGTGCCAAAAATATTCAATAAGATCATTGTTAAAATATCGGAATATTTAGAAAATTATATTTTAACCAAATGGTATCGAGGAGGATTTAGAGTTGACAAGCGATGCGAAGACTATATTACTATATTAGTTTATTTTAAAATGTATTCTTGCCAAAAGGCAGGCAAAAGGTACAAAACCTACCTTGCCCTCTTAAACGTCATTGAGGCATTTGATGCTGTCTGGAGAAACCATGTCTATATAAATGAAATAGACAATTAAAATATTTGGGTACTATATTCTCCAGGGATATCAATGGTAATGAACACATTAAAGAGGTAATTAAAAAGGTAACAAAATTATTCCTTATATCAAATCAGTGCTTAACAATCAAGAATACTTCAACAGAGTGTACTATGGTAGTTTATTCACAATAAATTATGCATGCTCCGTTTGGGTTTCCATTAGTAAAACCTTGATCTCAAACTAGAAAACCTACAATATCAAATGACTAAAATATTTGAGAGCACCAAGAACTGTTGCTAATGAAGCGTTAATTGGAAACAATCCAAAATAAGTTTAGCATAAAATACTTTGGCAGACTTGACAATGATAATTATCGCTACGAAGAAAAAACAAAACAAAACAACATTATATAGTTATGTTAAGTATAAGAATGCACCGAGTATGCAATACTATCTCTCGATAAACTAATTTTAAGGGTGCAAACTTAATATTTCAAACAAGATCCAATACTTTAAATTTAGGACCAGAGGGCGAGAAAGACCATGATCAAATATTTACACGGGCCAATGAGATTAACTATTTCCTTTTTCATTGTAAAAGCCTTTCTTCCATAAGAAATAATAATACGTACGGTACTTGTGTGTACAATTGACGAAAATTTTGGTTATTTTTTTTTTTTATCAACGGTTCTTCTGAATTTGATTATCATAATAGACAATCTTTATGGTATTTACCAAAATGTACACATCTGTAAAATATTTGACTATCCTTGCAAAATGTATTTAGTTAATGCTTCGTCCCGAAGAATTAAATTAATGAAAGACATTATCACCCCAATTTAATGTACTTTAGTCGTTTCCATGCCTTGTTGAAATTGTATTTTTGTTCTGTTTTTAATTTAATATACCATGATATTTTCAGTTGATTTTGTATTCTTATAATTGTAACTTATTGTATCTGTAGTTACGTATTTTTGTATAACTCGAACCTCTCCTCTAGAAGTGAACCAACAAATATTATCTCATCTATTATTAACTAACAGTTGATGTCTAGAAAATAGAATTAAATACATCAAAGTAGGCCTATAGCTTATTTTGAATTAAACAACGCAAGTTATATCCAGATTTATGTTAAAATATATACAAAATGTATTACGGTAAAAATATAAGCCGTATAATTCAAAGTTTATATAATTATATCAAATAATAATAACATCAAAATCCAAGAAAATAAAAGCACATCTATTTTCTTGGATTTTGATGTTATTATTATTTGATATAATTATATAAATATATAATTATATCAAATAATAATAACATCAAAATCCAAGAAAATAAAAGCACATAATAATATACAAACAAAATATATAATAATATCAAATAATAATAACATCAAAATCCAAGAAAATAAAAGCACATCTATTTTATAATTACGCTTATTTCAAAGCCTAAGGTCACAATGCAAATCCGAGGTCCGTAATTAAACGTCCGGGATTCGAAACCATCGGTCTCGAAAAACTGTAACAACATAGATCATCAATGTTTCGATCTCATGTAGTGAATATAATAATAATAATAAATTTATTCTTATATAGCGCAAAATGCAAGAAACCTCTAAGCGCTTTACAATGAAAGAAAAAACCGGATCAAAATAAAACAAAAATGATTACAACAGTGGGGGAAATCAGGTTAACATTATGAATGAATATTTATTTATTTATTTTAATTTATTTTATTCATTAATTTATTTATTTTATTTTATTTTATTTTATTTTATTTATTTATTTTTTATTTATTTATTTATTAATATTTTAGATTAATTGTAGGGAAAATAATTAAATTTTACCGACGTTTAACACTGGACCTCATATTTTTAACTGGAAAAAAATGTTGTTTACGTTTTTTCCGCATTTTCTCAGCTATGGAACGCCAAAAGTGCAGCTTTCATACCAGTCGATTTTCAAGCACACTCAGTTTTCGAGTCCTCATACAGCCCGTATTCTTGACAGAGAAAGCCCGTATTCTGGACAGATTTCGCCACACCTGCTGCAGTTTTCAGGCACAGTCTGTTAACAAACATTGGAGAACTTCTTATGATCTCTGTCGTCTTGCCCATCGGTAGAGGCTGATAAATAGTTATGTGCCTTCGAAGAATCCATACGTAGCTTTGGACTGCATTGACAACCAATGCACACAGGGTTTGTAAGTCCTTATCCGGTTGGTTCCACCAACCGGACCCTGGGCGAGGAGCGTCTGGAACCACCGCCGATGTTAAGGCTGTATTAGCTGGCGCCGGCCCGCTCGGCCACTCGACTCGCCCATTATCCAACCCCCACTGCATGGTAAATCCTAGATCCGCCGCTGCTGAAGCATGCTTTGTAAGTAATAAAACATGGCCTAACCACTGATTTTTTTTATATTACGTAACTAAAGAAATAACTGATCGAGATAACACGCAACCTATCTTCTTATAGTGTCCATATTATATTTCTCGCAAATAATCGCAACATTCACATACTAGAGGGGAAGCGATTGAGCGAGCCGAACGCACCATGTACTGTAGTCTACATTCTGTTACAATATTATTCAGTACAAATAAAACACTGTACTAATGAATACAAGGGGAGATAAGAAATCAGAGTTGAATGGGTCCAAGGGAAAAAATATTGTTGAAAAATTAAATTCATAAAGCTTCCCTCTACTTGTATGATAAATCGTGCTACATTTCCTACACCAATATACTCATCATTATAGTCATCACCATCACAATCACAATATTCAAACATTTTATTCTATCTGAAAGTAAATAACGTTATTTATTTATGTTTATATATTTATTCCAGTATAAAAACATAAAAGTAAAACAGTATCCAAGGCTGAAATGGATATTACCATTTATCTTAAAAATTTGAACAATTTGATGTTGAGTCAGCAGCTTTAATAAACCTCACAGCTTCATATGCATAATTGCATTCTGATACCAATATATCCATTGATGGAAGGTAAGAAAAACACGGCTGTGTTACCTAGGCAAAGGAAATCCACGGTAGACTTTGTTTTCTTATCTCCGATTGAGGAGCTCTAGGAGTACTCGGCTCATCGATAAATAGATCTTTTTTGTGGGCCAATATACTCTACCACCTCTATTACACTGCTGCTTGATCTTTTTAGTTCTGCGCCGCCAGTTTATAACGGACGTGCAGAAAATGTTGTATAAACTAGAGGGGATTTCCAACAAACTTTCCAAAGCCCTTTTTTAAGTTGGACCCTACCAGGGTGGCCCATACACCTACAAAACAAAACAGGGTTTCACCAAGGACTGTACCGTACATTACTGCCAGTACCACTAATTGGACACGTCGCATTCATGGAGGTATCGGTTAACGAAGTGTTTTAAGGAACCAAAGGTCGTGACTTCATATCGTGTCTTTGTATTCAATTTTTATTATAAATTTTTTTTTCTTCAATTTTTGGATATTTCATTTTTTCAATTTTAGCACATTTTAATTTTGTAAAAACGGACATTCTAATTATTTAAATTTCTATCTTATCGCTTCCAAATCTTTAGCTTTTTTTTAGCTCCGATTACTAGGAGCTGTAGGAATACGCAGCTAATTGATTAATATATCTCTTTGTGCTGATTGCTTAATTTTTTTTTTGGGCGGTCGTTAGGGCCAATATACTCTACTGCTTCTACTATACTGAACTCATCGGAGCTTTTCTGACAAATATAGGGCTATGAATTTGTTTATTAGGAGGAGCCACTGTCCAAAATACTTGCTTTTAAAAGTGAGTAATTCATCATTTATCAATAAATGTGATAACTATATGAATTTTATTTTATTAACCAAAATGCATGTAGTGTGTGACCATTTACTTGAATCATAGATTCCAATCCCCCACAAACAAAATGTTCCAATCGTTTTATTATTTTCTTTTCATTAGCTATTATTACCGCCAGTGTAAGGCCAAAACACTATTTCATCGTTCAGTCAATACAAAGTCGATGATACTAAAAGGCATTGATCAACATTTTGATGAAGACGCTATGATATTGTTGGCCCAGCTGACGCGACCGGTACAAGTGGCGTGCTAACTATGTACTGGTGTTGGTTCAAATATGCTATCACCAGGAAATCATAAGATGTTCTTGCTTTTATACATTTATATTATTTATATTTAGCCGTTAGGCCTATAATTCAAAGATTCAGTGTTAGTGTGTGTAGAAAATAATGATACGTTTTCTTTGCACCTGACCTTTTTAAATTGAGCTGTTATCAATTATCATATAACTAGAAATCACAAAAGAAAGGAAGAGAAAAAATATCTGAAAAGAAAGAAATGAATTGATAAGACAAAGAAAGAAAGGAAAGTATAACTACGGTAAAAATGAGAAGGTAAGGTAATAAAATAATGATTTCTTGTGTGGGCCGAATTTAGTTTTATTTGCAATAAACCTACTAAACAATAATGATAACAATACCAACTAAATTAATCGCAAATAAAATATTGATTACATTTTTTCTTGTGATGTTTGTGATTCTTGTTTGTTGTCTACTGTTGTTCTTCTTTAGACACTGCGTATTGAGCACCAAGTTTGGTGGTGATGTTTTCATTTATTTATTTAATTTATTATTATTATTATTATTATTATTATTATTATTATTATCATCATCATCACCATTATTATTATTATTATTATTATTATTAGTAGTAGTAGTAGTAGTAGTAGTAGTAGTAGTAGTAGTAGTAGTAGTAGTAGGAGGAGGCCTATTATTATTATTATTAATATTATTATTATTATTATTATTATTATTATTATGAGGATCTTCCTGAATTGAGCGATATTGTTTTTAGTGAAAAGGAAGTTTACAACTTGTTGAATGAGCTGGACACCTCAAAGGCCGTAGGACCCGATGGCATTCCACCTCGTGTGCTTAGAGAATCTGCAAAAGAACTTGCCTCTCCTCTGTGCTTTATTTTTATTCTATCAATGGAAACTGGCCAACTTCTGGCTAAAAGCCAACGTCGTGCCAGTGTTCAAAAAAGGCGACAAACACCAAGTGGAGTGCTATCGGCCCATATCGCTTTTTAGTGTGTCCAGCAAGATCCTTGAGAGATTAATTTTTAATTCTATTTTCCCAAGTTTAAAGCGCCATATCCATCATCTGCAACATGGTTTTATTAAAGGCCTTACGACTATTACACAGTTACTGTTTTTGAAAAGGTTAACGCTGTTTTGGACAGTGCTGGCCAAGTCGACATTGTCTACCTAGATTTCACAAAATCTTTTGACAGTTTTCTCACCACTTCCTTTTGCACAAAATCAAATCATATGGTATTCACCCTAAACTTCACAATTGGTTTACTGCTTATCTTTTAGATAGAAAACAACGAGTTGTTGTAAAAGGGGCTCACTCTTTCTCCTTTTCATCAACGATATGCCCAGCACTGTCCAAAATTCAACGTTGGCCTTATTTGCCGACGGCTCTAAAGTGTTTAAATGTAATAACGATGAAACTGATTGCAGACTGCTTCAAAGTGACATTGCGTCCTTGGTCAGGGAGTCAAGTTTGGGACCTCTCCTTCAGTCCTGCCAAGTGTCGGATCATTACAATTAGTAGATCTGGGAAAGCTGTTAAGTTTTCTTACTGCATGAATGGCCTGACACTTGGAAGGTCTAGTATAATTAGGGACCTTGGAGTCGACATCTCGACAAATCTCAAATGAGACAATCATGTCAGCAGGGTGGTTGACCCTGCTGACATGGTGTATGTCATCATGTATGTAATCGAAAGCTCGCCCTAATTAAGCGTGCGATTGGTTATAATGCACCAGTGTTTGTCTCACCGCGGATGAGATTTTCGTAATGTGACCGCATCTGCACCGACTCGGGCCTGGCGTGACCTTGATCTCAATCTACCTATCTCGATCCCGGCTCAGCACCCATATTGACCCTGGATTGACCCTGGCGTGACCGAGATTGACATTTCCTCGTCGGCTGTCGACCAATCACAGTCGATGACGCGGTTGCATTTAGAAGTTCTTGAATAAAAAACCCGCGAGTTCTTCATGTGCGTTCAATCAAGACGCAATCATTACTTTTCATAAAAGTTAATTCAAATTTTAATTAATAATAATGCGATTGATTTGGAGCGACCAGGAAATTGCTGACCTGGTAGATTTGTGGGGTCAACCCGAGCTGAGAGACCGGATAGAAAATTAAAAAAAAACAAACAACAAAACGGGAATTTTTGGCGTGCTTGCTGACAGATTAGCCAGTCTCGGACATGAGAAGAGAACGACGGCCCAAATTTAAACAAAAGTGAAGGCATTGCGAGCCCAATACAAGCTGATAAAAGATCAGTTGAAGAAGAGTGATTCGGGCACGTCTAGTGTAAAATCTTTGATTGCGATCCACCCAATCACACGCGCGTATATCAAATCCCGTGAAACAGAGTTGGCCAAACTCTCTCTCTACAGCTCTGCTGTTTCGACTTTCATAATTTGGAGGTCAATCCAACTAGTGTGACCGACCCAGAATTTCGAGCCTGGATTGAAATCTCACTTGCGGTGAGTCAAGCCAGGCTTGAGACGCTAGTGTGACCGTAGGAAATACCACTTTTCCCATCTCTTACCCGTTGTGACCTAGAATATGCGAGCTCCGTATGGAGCTGTTCAACAAAATCTAACCTCATGCTCATAGAAGGAGTGCAGCGCCGAGCTTCCGCTTACATTCTACCCTGCTTACAACTATATAGAGAACGCCTTATTCATCTTAATTTACTTCCTCTTTCCTTTTGAAGGGATCGAATTGATCTTTTGTTTTTTTTAATGTTTCTTTGGAAATTATGACTTAGATTTTAATAATTTTTTTCCATTTTTAATGAATACCTCGCCTCTTCACGTTCTCTTCGTCATTCTGACCATCTCAAACTCGTTGACAAACATTGCAAAACTGAAACTTACAGAAGAATCTACTTCAATCGTATTGTTCCTATGTGGAACCAACTCCCTCACTCCATACGTTCAAACTCGACAATATCTGGTTTTAAGCGAGCCTTTTTTTACGCATATTTTATGAGCTTCTGTTTGTCAACGAGTTTGACCCTGCCAGCACTTGCACTTGGTTTACTAAATGTTAATGTCATTTATGTAGAACCTGTCTCTTATACACATCTAGATGTGTATAAGAGACAGCAGCTTCCCTCTACTGCTATGAACTGAAAATGCACGTTCCCTGTCTCTTATACACATCTAGATGTGTATAAGAGACAGATATTGTACTGTTGCCAGTGTAAAGCCGAATAAAATTAAAAAAATAAAATAAATTAAAACAAATTATTATTATTATTATTATTATTATTATTATTATTATTATTATTAATGGTTTTTCCCAGCATTACTGGGAAAAGCTATTGTTTTTGTTGTGATTTTTTTCCCTCGCATATATTTTTCCTATCTTTTTGCACTGTATTTTCTGGCCGTCATTTTGGCCACTTCCCATGCTTAGAATGTTTCCGTGCTTTGCCAAAGCATAGGCCATATATCAAGGATGTGCCTCCTAATATTTAGTGTCAATCTATGGTGGGGTGTGCGTGTGAGGACCGATTAAAGTGATTTAAGGTCAAACAGTCTACACCGGATATTTCAAAAACAGGTCAGTTGATCTGAATGTGTTAGTGACGATCCAGTGAAATGTGTAAATTTGATGGTATTTTCAATTTTTGAGCACCCAGACCTAAATCTCTTTAGAAAAAACGAATGGGTCTAAATAAAACATTCTATAATATTTTGTAAAGGTCTTGTAAAAAAATGATTACATTTTTGTGACGATCTGCAGTATGGTGTGGATCTGAGGACCAGTTAAAGGAAAACGTCCCAGACCACATATTTCGTGGTCAACTGATCGGAATGAAACATTCGGAAAAATTTAACCAAGTTGCAAGGAAGAAATTTTTATGTGCTGGCGACGAATCAGTCAGTAAATGGGAGGGTCATTTCAATTTTTAGGAACCAGGCCTAAATTTCTCTTTTGAAAAAAATCAATGGGTATAATTTAAACATTGTATAACAGTTTGTAAAGTTCGAGTAAAAAAATGATTAAATTTTTCTTACGATCCGGAGTAGGGTGTAGATCTGAGGACCATTGAATCCCAGACCACATATTTCGAAAACGGATCAACTGATCTAAATGAAACTTTAGGGAAAGTTTAACCAAGTTACAAGGAAGATAGTATTATGTGTTAACGACGAATCAGTCAAGGGTGTACATTGGAAGGTCATTTAAATTTTTGAGATACCAGACGTAAATATCTATATATCTATAAAAAGTTTGTAATGGGTGTAAATGTAACTTTATATAATAGTTTGTAAAGGTCTAGTAAAGAAATGACTGAATTTTTGTGATGATCCGGCGTAGGGTGTGAATATAGGACCACTTAAAGGAAAACGTCCCAGACCAGATATTTCAAAAACGAATCAACTGATCCGAATAAAACTTTCGGGAAAGTTAACCCAAGTTAGAAGGAAGATATTATTATGTGTAGTGGACGATCCATGTTCGGGTGTAAATTTAAAGAGTCATTTAAATTCCTTACTTTCCAGTTATTGATGGATAAAAATGACACTTTGCAGAATAGTTATTCATGGTAAAATGAAGAAATGATCAAATTTTGGTGCGATCCGCAGTAGGGTGTGGATATGATGACCATTTAAATATTTTTTGATGACAGTTGATTAAATTATTTGAACCCTTTCTAAAGTGCTTAAACCAGTTACATCTAGGTTAAACTCAAAACTACCGTAATATGCATGAACAATTTTGCTTACAGTCATTGAATCGCTATGAACTGAAAATGCACGTTCCTATGCAAGGTCGACCCATATAGCGCCCCATGGTTATGGGTCACGATGTACCTCGCTATTATCTTTGAAGTCATAGTTTAAGTCTCACTAATAACGCCGATTACTTAGTTTTCGGTTTTTTTTTTCGTTTTTTTTTTTTTTACCAACTTAATTTTTTTCCACTTCATTAAAATTATATTGGTTTTCCGCGCTTTTTTTTTTACTTTATACATTTTAACGACTTTCATTTTGCTCCAATTTCAACTTCATTTCTCATTAAAGCAATGGGAAAAGCCCCGTGTTCTGTTGTTCAAACAGACATAGTAAGTCTGGTTATTATTATTATTATTATTATTTCTATTATTATTATTATTATTATTATTATTATTACTATTTTTATTATTATTATTATTATTATTACTATTTATATTATTATTAGATTGTATAGCATTACATGCAATAGTGTTCAGTTTAAAAATCGCTAGCCTTATTGCAAAAAATAAATCAAATAATGGAGTATCTTTCAATCTTTTGATTTGATTAGATTTATTCAATATCATAACATTATACAAACATAAATAATAAAACACGTCGAAAAAAAATGGAGATATTGGGATAACCCTATTAAGGGACTTATTTCCAGAGGGGTCTCTCACTGGTCTCTCAGGACCCTCCCTCGGCCCTTGTTTATTGTTTATTTATTTGTTCTTTATGCTGGGTGGTCTCTTCAGTAAAAACAAATATTCATATTCATAACATAGGTGGCGCCAGTGGGGACAGGGGAGCAGGGCCAGTCGCACTTTTTCCAGATGAGCTATTCTAGATACGATGATTACAACATGTTCCTAGCCTATA
>NW_022692572.1:250567-251618 GCF_011630105.1 Anneissia japonica
ATATATATATATGTACCGGTATATGTTTGTATGTATGTATGATGTATGAATTTATGTATTTATATAATATGTTTGTTAAGTATTGCGACTTAATTGGGCCTATAGAACATATTGAATTTGATATCAGTCAAATCTGCTCGATTTTATTCTTGGGGTTGTCATCTGTTTTCTGCATTTTATGATTTTATTACACGTCATAAAAGCTGCTAGGAAACTAATGTTTTATGCTGTTTGAATATATCAAATTACATGGAGCCGCGTCTACCTCATCTTCTCGCCATCAAGACATTGTCTTATGTACCTGTATTGTTACTCTATCATTCATTGCTTTTTAAGCAATGCGAATATCACTTGACTATGATACGGCTATTGTTTAAAACGTTATCCACCATTTCGCACATTGTTAAACCTATTGTTCATTGCGCATCGCTCTTCTCCAATGATAAGTGTGTAACATGCTAAATATTAAATAAATGGTAAATGTATTACATGCTAAATAAAAGACAATGGGTAAATATTTAATTTCAAGGTACTTGACAATACATACGCAGGTTGTAGTTACTTTGTAACATAATATGAGAATTTCCAAGCGCCTCGTCAATATATTAATTATGAATCGCAATTAACGTTCCCTGATGAATAAAGTGTTACTATTGTTAATTATACAACAGTCAGGGTATTGACTGACAACCATGCAAATGTAAATAGACACATGCTCAATTAGGATAATTGAAAGAGTTAATTAATATGGATGATAAATAATAGTCAGTCTGCTATTACCGTAATATTTCAGGTTTAACATATAATTGTATATAATGAATACAAATAAACGTTGCTACCTAGCATTATATATACATATATATATATGTATATATATATATATATATATAATCCTACGACAGGATTCGAACCTGCGACCTCTCGCTGTCCAGGCAAGGGTCATAACCATTAGACCACAGAGGCTTCATGGTTGAACATATTCAAATACCCGTCAGACACACTTTAATACACATGTGATTTATATATAATTATATAGGCCTATATATATATA
>NW_022692572.1:251967-257522 GCF_011630105.1 Anneissia japonica
AGATGTGTGATATCTAAATATATATTGGTGATGGAACATGGAAAGCCGTCTGGCATTAGAACAGTTGGTGACTTCGACAACACATTTGCTACCACTGTCTCGTGAGTGGATTTCCCGTACGATTAAAAATCGTAACGGTACTGGGTTTGGTCTACAGGAGTTCATTCCATTCATAGAAGAAGCCTTTTGATGGAGAAAATGGTTTTGTGTCAACTGAGTTAAAAAAAAATGATTTTAAAAAGCTATGATGGCAGCCATTTTGAAATTCGAGATGGCTGCCATGAAAATTGTCAAACATCAATATATAGAGAGACATAACATGTGATTAGACACCAGATTTTTGCCTTTTCGGCTACGAAAAATTGGAATTAAAAAAACAAAATATTGATTTTCTATAATTTTCGCGGCGGCCATCTTCACTTTTAAAATGGCTGCCATCCTACCTTTTTGAAAATCATGTTTATTGAACTCAGTTGACACAATCGCATATAATTTGACACCAAATTTAGCATTTATCATCAAATAAAAGTGGAATTACATACCTAAATATTCAATTCAATTTGGTTTTTATGGCGGCCATCTTGAAATTCAGAATGGCTGTCATCTTAGCTTTTTGAAACTATGTTTATTGTATTCAGAGAGCCTAAAATCATATGATTAGATCCAAATTTACCATTTTCCATAGAGGAAATTATACTGAAATATTCAATTTTTGACCATTTTTAAGGCGGCCATCTTGAATTTCAATGTGGCTGCCATTTTACGTTTCCGAAACCTGTCTCATTGGCTTCAGTGACCCTAATAACATATAGTTAGACACCAGATTTGCCCTTTTTCATTGGATAAGTGAAGTTATGAGCCAATATCATAATTTTGGCGGCCATTTTGGAAATGGCCGCCAAAAAATATATTCCACTCTTTTACTGGAGGTTTTAACTGGCTCAATTTCTTATTCATACCCTAATGATGCTAAATCAGCCGAGAAACCTTGGTCCCCAAAAATGGTCACGGGGTCCTTGATTTTCACTATACTATGGTGCCAGTTTCATAGAATCAATCAGCAGATTTCCTGGAAATTCAGTGAAACTATCAATTATACCTAGGCACAAAATGTAGTCTAGAGCTAATACATTTCATTTGGTCACAATGAAACTTTAGGGGCATCATGTGGACTAAGTGTTCTAACTGAGATGTAAATTTCACGAAAATCGAGATATACACTTTTGTGATATTTTGGGTTAAAGGTCAAGGTTACGTGACTTGACCTATATAATTCTCACTAGTCCGGACATCATCGAGTTGCATATCATTGGAAAGAGAATATTCTTCTCTATCCAACAGTACCAGAATTTTTCCATACGTTGAGTTTCAAGTGAGATATCAGCAGTTGTCTGTCAGAAGGTGAGTTCTTTAGCCAAATCTCATGAAATTTTCAAATTGCTCTAACTCATCAGAAAATGCTGGCGCGGAGCCAACAATTTCACTGTAGGGTTATCTCAGGTAGAACCCCCAACAGGCAAAATATTGGGCGATTTCAGAGGGGTCGGGCAAATAATGTGTTGGAACCATATGGAATGACTTTAGAGCAAGAGAGAAATTTATAAGCAAGACAAATGGCGTGCCCGTGGTCGATGCATGCAACAAAGCACCAGTTAAGTTGTTTTGTATCGGCCATACACACGATACTCTGCCATCAACATCAGATGCTATGCGCTCACATTATCAGGCAAGCGTGTGGAAACAAGTATACCTGCCACATCCTGTACTTCCCCCTGTTGCAGAAATGGGATGAATGCACTTAGATGGTGGCTTAGTACCCCAACTACTTTCCCCACCACCTATACCAAAAGCATGCAGAGAGATAACTTTGTGTGGTTGTAAGAATGGGTTCCTTGGCCAACGCTGCAACCGTAGAAACATTCGTATGGTTTGCACCGAGGCATGAACTGCAGGAAACTTGGCGACAACTGCCAGAATAGTCACAAAGACCATGAATGAAAAGTGGAATACAAGATCTACCTCTAATAATGAGGTATCATTTAGCACAGACCTTTACATAGGACCTATATAACTTCAGTAAAGGTTTTCCCTTTTCCCAGAAATGTCACACCTCTTTACTTGAGGTAGCACTGCCAACTTAGCAGTGTACGGTAGCAGAGCCACAGGCTTATCCTCGGTAGAAGCTATACTGACGCCAAGGTACCTGCGTGTACACGAAAGTGATGGTGATGCCACTTTACATCGGAAATGCGCATCTTCCTCCCTTTACGGATCGCAAGTTTCAGATATCTTTAGCTTGGGCATAATGCAGATTAAATTCAGGACATCTCAATACACCTAAAAATTGCAATTTTTGATTTCTGCAATTGGTTGTCACTGTATATTCTGCCATCTAAATTCATAATACAGGCTAAAAAACTATTGTTTCATTTGGAATATTATGGTAGCTGTGGTCAATATTATCATTTGGCGGCCATTTTGGTGGCCATCGTGGTGGTTGACTTTTACTTTTGGTGGTGTGCTACTGTATGTGCTGACCTCTCAAATTATAGTACGCCTATCTTATAACACTATTGTTCACTGTGAAATATTACGGACTAAATTGAAATTTGCATGGTTCCACTGTATGCCTCGGCTCCTCAAATGATAGTATAGACCCCAAAATATTTGTTCTATTTGAAATATTGTGGGATTTATGGCCAATATTCAAACTTGGAAGCCATTTCGGCGGCCACATTGGACTGCTGTATCTCCTATTGGCCGATTTGAAATTTGCATGGTTCCACTGTATATCTGACCCTTCAAATGATAGTATAGACTTAAAATTGTTGTTCTATGTAAAATATTGTGGGAGTAATTGCCAATATTTAAATTTAGCGGCCATTTTTCCGGCTATTTTGGATTTGGGGGCTTTCCCATCATTCTTGAGCTTGGCATACAGCAGATTTGAGTTCAACACCCTTCAAAACCCTATTAGGCCCTATTATTTATAATTGTAATTTTATTATTATTATTATTATTATTATTATTATTATTATTATTATTATTATTATTATTATTATTATTATTATTATTATTATTATTATTATTATTATTATTGGCTTTTCCCAGCAGTACTGGGAAAGGCCATTGGTTTTTTTTAATGATTTAAGTCTACACCGAATATTTCAAAAAACGGTCAGTAGATGTGAATGAAACTTACGGGAAAGTTTAATCAAGTTACAAGGAAGAATTTTTTATGTGTTAGTGACGATCCAGGGGTGTAAATTTGAAGGTCTTTTCAATTTTTGAGGACCCAGACCTAAATATCTCATTAAAAATACCCAATGGATCTAAATAAAACATTCTATATTACGATGAAAACTAATTCCTCCGCAGTATGGTGTGGATCTCAGAACCGTTTAAAGGACCACTATTTCGAAAATTGATCAAGTGATCTGAATGACGTAAATATCTATAAAAAGTTTTTAGTGGGTGTAAATGAAACTTTCTATAATAGTTTGTAAAGGTCCAGTAAAGGAATGATTGAATTTGTGTCATGATCCGGCGTATAGGGTGTGAATATGTGGACCATTGAAAGGAAAAAGTCCCACACCAAATATTTCAACAACGGGTCAACTGATCCCAATGAAACTTTCGGAAAAGTTTAATCTAAGTTACAAGGAAGATATTATTATGTGAGGGGACGATCCAGGTTAGGGTGTAAACTTGAGGGTCATTTAAATTGCTTACGTGCCAGTAACAGATGGATAAAAATGACACGCAGAATAGTTTATTCATGGTGAAATGAAGAAATGATCCGATTTTGGTGATGATCCGCAGTAGGGTGTGGATATGAGGACCTTTTAAGGATTTTTTGTTGACAGTTGATTAAATTATTTAAACGCAATTTGCGTTTTCTAAAGCGAGTCACAATGTACCTCGCCATTACCATTGCGGCAATAGTTCAAGTCTCACTAATAACGTCGCAGTGAATTTGGTTTGCGTTTTTTTTTTTCACTTCATTTTTCCCACTTCATTAAAATTATATTGGTTTTCCGTGTTTTTTTTACTTTATACCTTTTAACGACTTTTCTTTTTGTTGCAATTTCAACCTCATTTCTCATTAAAGCAATGGGGAAAAGCCCTATGTTCTGTTGTTCAAACAGACATAGTAAGTCTAGTTTTATTATTATTATTATTATTATTATTATTATTATTAATTACATTATAGATACTATTAAAATAATTTTTTAATTATTATTATTATTTTTTATCATAAACATTATATTAGCTATTTTAAATATTATTATACCGTATTTATTAGAATAAACACCGCGCTTAAAATAAACGTCTTCTCAAATACCTCCTCCAAAGCTAGCCTCATTTGGAATAAACGCCTCTCTCGAAAAAAACGCACACTAATTGAAGAAACATCATTCTCAACACATTCTACTCTAGTAGAGTACATTTTTTCCAACCTGTTTAGGATCAGTAAGTCTTTACAGTGAAATTAAGGGCCGTTTATTTGAGTATAATTATACATTAATTTACAGTAAAAATAAACGCCTAATGCAGCTGGGGCGGATGTAGAATTTGGCGGTAGGGGGTGCGTAAGAGTCGACACCACCTGAGCCCCACCACGGTTGGGGCTCAGGTGTGAAAATTTTGAGAATGTAGACCTCTACATACCTAAAAAATCTTACCGTGAATTCATATCAACAATAAAATAAAACATTTATTTTTCTTAATGCATTTGCACCCCTGCATCCACCTCAGTGCAGTACTGTATTGTATTAGTTTTCTCCCTGTATGAATGTATTTCGATATAATAAAATAGGACTGTTTTAAATGCAAGTGAAATTTCGTTATTGATAAATGTTTAGATAGGCCTACATTGTATAAACAAGCCATTAAGAAATTTCCTGGGGGCATGTCGTCGGACGCACTAGGGTAGCGTTGTCTCCATCAGCCCCACTTTCGGGCCAGGCCCCACTTCTGGCCCCCGCTTTTTTCTGACATTTCTGGATACGCCCCCTGCATAGGCTTATACACATAAGAATATATTTTACCTAAATAGTATATAATCGTCTTCACTAACACTACAAAATGTAATGTGTGCAAAAAATAAATAAAATAATACTCGTAAATATACTCGTATAAAAGTTACATATTAGATAAATATATATAATGTTTAGAAAAAGCCGTCTTCTGCAAGTCGAAATTGGCATCGCAAGCATCCCCCGCCCCCACCCCATTATTACCTGTAAGTATTATTAACAACATAGGCAGTTCACACACTGCCGCGAGAGGGCCTCTCGCATGATATGACGCCCTTCCGATAAAAAACGTAACCATTCTGTAATGCAAAAAATACGCTCGCTGGTTGAATAGTATATAGTACTGATTCTGAAGAATAGAAACCTTTATAAATGCTCGGACACAAAATTCCTTGGCATTACATTAGAATTCAAATTATCTTGGCAATCCCATCTTAATAGTATTACAAATATTATATCAAAAAAACATTGGTGTTATGAATACATTAAAACATTACTTTCCGCATGTTCTAAATG
>NW_022692572.1:258318-263717 GCF_011630105.1 Anneissia japonica
TCCTTCACCGTCCTTAGCCTGTATTACTTTTAATGTTTACTTGCTTATACATCCTTACTGTCCTTAGCCTGTATTACTTTTAATGTTTACTTGCTTATACATCCTTACTGTCCTTAGCCTGTATTACTTTTAATGTTTACTTGCTTATACATCCTTACTGTCCTTAGCCTGTATTACTTTTAATGTTTACTTGCTTATACATCCTTACTGTCCTTAGCCTGTATTACTTTTAATGTTTACTTGCTTATACATCCTTACTGTCCTTAGCCTGTATTACTTTTAATGTTTACTTGCTTATACATCCTTACTGTCCTTAGCCTGTATTACTTTTAATGTTTACTTGCTTATACATCCTTACTGTCCTTAGCCTGTATTACTTTTAATGTTTACTTGCTTATACATCCTTACTGTCCTTAGCCTGTATTACTTTTAATGTTTACTTGCTTATACATCCTTACTGTCCTTAGCCTGTATTACTTTTAATGTTTACTTGCTTATACATCCTTACTGTCCTTAGCCTGTATTACTTTTAATGTTTACTTGCTTATACATCCTTACTGTCCTTAGCCTGTATTACTTTTAATGTTTACTTGCTTATACATCCTTTACTGTCCTTAGCCTGTATTACTTTTAATGTTTACTTGCTTATACATCCTTTACTGTCCTTAGCCTGTATTACTTTTAGTGTTTACCTGCTTATACATCCTTTACTGTCCTTAGTCTGTATTACTTTTAATGTTGTTTACTTGCTTATACATCCTTTACTGTCCTTAACCTGAGTTGGCACACATTTCAGCTGCTGATGCTACAGCTGCTGCTGCTAATACTACTACTACTAATACTACTACTACTACTACAAATAATATTATCAAATTTAGTGTCTGCATAATCTTTTAATATCGCCCGAATCGGCAATAATAAAAGAAAATCCATAATCATAAATGCTAGTTTACAATAGGCTATTTCATAATTCCAAACGCGCAGTTGTGTAGCGGTATATTCTTCAGTGACGTCAGAAACATAATTCATATATCAAATCAGAGGCTCAAGTGCAATTTATGATATTACAGTAATAATGATGTTACTGGATGTGACGTTCAACTACTCTTTTAAAGTCAAAATGAACTTTGCACTGAGAAGCACTTAGAATAATACGCTTGTTTTGTGTATTGAAAATGATATAGTGGCGTAAAAAGGTTGTGAGCAGGGGGAAATGGGAATGTGAGCGGGAGTCACTAAGTAAATAAAGTTTATTTTTAACTAAACCTACCACAACTAAGGGAGGCACCAGGAAAGCAAACTCCCCTTAAATACGGCAGCAAAAAAAAAGGGGGGGGGAGAATTTGTAGAGATCCAGGTCACGTGACTACTGGACACCCTCCACAATCTGTCATAATGGGCCAACAACCAAGTCAGTGGTGCGTAACCAACAAAAATAAGATAAGCTTTGAGGCTAAATTCGTGACCTCATGTTATTTAAAAATGCATAACTCCATAACGAAGGGTCGTATCACATTAATTTTTCTTTTCTGGAAAATGTTTTTAAAAGACAATTCTACAAATCTATGATTGAAAAAAAAAATGAAAAAATTGTTCGACCTCTGATTTTAAGATGGAAAAGAAGCCTATCTAAATAGTGTATTAAAATAGGCCTATATTCCCAGAAAAATATTGATTTCAGGCGGGAAATGAGCTGTCCAGACTTCTGAAGTATCTTTTAATGACTTTTAAGTTATTCAAAATTCAAGTTTTTCCCTCAGGGGTCCTGAAAGGGTAGTTCTAGAATTTTTTTTTTTAACTTTCAATTTTTTTTTTGCCCAAGGGAGGGGGATCAAGACCCTGAACCCCACCCCCCCCCCTCGGTCGGGAACTGGATCAACACTCTTTCTTCTCGCTCTCTGGTTCTGCCGGCCACGTGTATTAAATCAAATCAAATCAAACAATCATTCAGGCTGACGCAGGCTTGAAAATAGAGCATTTTAATTGAACAACTTTTAAAACTAACAGTAAATGTAAATGTATTAAACTCCAAAATCTACAATCAATCACTTGTTTCATTCTTGCATTGATTCAAATACAAGGCCTTTACAAAGGCTGAAATCCCGGACCATATAATTGAATGGCGCGTCGTGTCGCGTTCTATCAAAATCGAACACAGGAGCAGCTGACCAGTGAGGCTGACACAGACTTTAACATAGCGCATGCGCAAAATATGTTCTATAAGGATGATAAATGAATAATTCATGAATTTAACCAAACTATCTTACGTTAAAACTTGCAAGCAGATTATGTCGCAACTCTCTCTATGTAGGAACTCTAGTGTAGTTCTAAGAGGGAGTTGCGACATGAGCCGCTAGTGGGACTCCATAATTGTGTCATTAAATTAATGAACACACCGCCTTTGTTACAGGGAAATTTTGATTCCTAGATGGCCGGAAATCAACATTATTGAGTAGTTGGATACGTAGTCTTTCTTCCATAGATCGATGAACTGATATGCTTGAAGAACACAATTTCGTACATAAATTATTACGACGTCGAGCCAAAACTGTTGAATGCTAGTTGTTCTAAGCCTACTTTGTCCGATCTGCCAACCTATGCCTAGGTATGTTACATAGCTGTCTCTTATACACATCTATCAAAATCAGGGGACTCCATAATTGTGTCATTAAATTAATGAACACACCGCCTTTGTTACAGGGAAATTTTGATTCCTAGATGGCCGGAAATCAACATTATTGAGTAGTTGGATACGTAGTCTTTCTTCCATAGATCGATGAACTGATATGCTTGAAGAACACAATTTCGTACATAAATTATTACGACGTCGAGCCAAAACTGTTGAATGCTAGTTGTTCTAAGCCTACTTTGTCCGACCTGCCAACCTATGCCTAGGTATGTTACATAGTTACCAACCTGAAATAATTGAAATACGTGATTTGAAACTCGGGCCGGTGGCCAGCAGAGTCCCCGCCGGGGTCCAGGGTCGGGTCCCCGGTGGGGGTTCTGGGGGGATACCCCCTGGGCGTTCTGACGATCTGAGCATTTTTAAGCAGTTTTTAGGGAGTGTTTATGACAATATCAGGTACATAAACAAAAATATTTTTAATATAGCCACGTACAGTTCGAGTTTCAATGTATGTTTAATTTGCACCAGAACTATGTACACAAACATTCATTATTCAAACAAACAAAAAATGAATAGGCTGCGGTGGTGAACCTTTCCTAACATTCGTCACTCTTTCTACCTCTCTTGTTATACTCCTACACCCCTGATTCTTAATTTGTTTAAAGGGCCAACATTTAGGCTATTTTGAGTTGGGCTCACGGGCCAAAGATAATATCTGAGTACCGGTAATTAAGCAAGTCGTTATAATGTTTTTGGTAATTTCAAATTCTACTTTTGTTACAACATATGGAACAAATTCTGTAACTTTAGGGTACATAATTATCAATATTCTGTTCACATCCTAGTTGGTTAAAACAATAAGAAATTGCATTCGGTGTATAATAAAGGTTAGTAACATAAACATTAAAAATATAATACGCATACTTTATAAAACATAAATTGACCTAATTTTTTGATAGATAAACAAATTAAATAACATTAATTAAATGAAATATATTTAATGATATAGGCGTATTTGCTACAATCAACCGTAACACATAATTTGAAATAAACATAGGCGTATCGTAATAGAGAATCACTAATGAGCATTGACCTCAAAAGTACTGTAGAAGTACAGAAATAATACTTCCGCTACTTGCTGGAGTATTTTTTGCAGAGAAATATGGCTATATAGAACGACTAGAAAATAGGTGTGATATCGAAATTCCAAAAGAGGAAACATGTTATAAAGATATCCTGTTTTCTTTCCTCTATTTCTTATGTAAAACAGGATTTAAACTTTTAAAACGTTTCTACAATGTGTATTTAGGCTTCATTAACGCTGTATTGCGAATGCATCAATAGTCAATTAATTGAATAATGTTTTGTATCATCGGCACACCTTTTTAGTGTAACCTTACAACGACTAGACAATAATTAATTGATATAGAGAAAACACAAAATTAAAAAAAAAAAAAATATGTTCTCTCTTATAAAGTATAATCAAAATAACCTGATGGAAAAAATCAATAGGAAAACTAGGAGTAACAATGCATCGAAAAAATGGGGGGGGGGGAATACCCTGGGGAATAACTCTCTAGGTAGAAAAAAATCCGTGGGGAAAATTAGCAGGTGGCAAGTAGCCACCGTAATAGTGCTATGTTCTGTAAAGTAAAGCCTCAAACCACCACGATTTTGAGTCTACTAAATTTAAAAATCTTCCTAGGCTTTTCCAGATATAGCTAAAACTAACCTAATATTTTTTTTAGATTTCAGTGGGTTAAAGACAAGCTTGCGTACAAACCTAACATGCACATTCATCTTCTGTACAATAGGAGCTATGTTCACACGCATGATTAGTAACGCGTCAGTGAACTAAGTATTCACGTAAATACTGTACTTACCTGACTGCGTGCGTGTTTGATGCTGACAACTGCAGTTTCAGTCACATAATCAACACTGGTTGTGACAATGAACGCGCAAGAGACCGCACGCGGCGCCAAATCTTTCGGTGAATTGAATCTTAAACGAGATAACGAAAGCTCTTTAATGACTCAAGTTACTGCATGATTGTTTTATATTTTTAATAAAACTAATTTCTTCTAATTTTAAAAATATTTCCCATGAATTCGTGATTATTCGTCGTCATGCGTAGAATAAATGCATGACAAATTTAAGATCACGCATGTGTTTCTGCCAAATGCGTGTTACATCCAAAATCACTTTGAAATGCGGGACCGTCCCGCACGATGCGAGACGGTTGGTAACTATGAGGTTAGCATACCTTTTGTAAGCCTGGACCCAATAGTATTTTGTCAAGTTTCGTTTGAACCCCACCCCCCCCCCTACCCTGGATCCGCCACTGAATAGGCTTTTATTTATATTACATGTAGCTTTTTAAAATAGCATAGTGCCTTAGCTAGGCGTACATCATCGCGTTTGTTTTAGTAAGCGACTAGGCCTAGGCCTCTTATTTACGCACAGGACAACTTAAAAATAATAATAATAATAATTTGCGATTTGTATAGCGCCTCCCGTTGGACCAACCTCGAGGTGCTAAATAAAAAAAAAAATCCTATTGCCATCTAAGCCTCTGATTGCCTAAAAGTTGTTTAACTGTTTGTACACACCATTATTATTATTATTATTATTATTATTATTATTATTATTGTTATTGTTATTATTATTATTATTATTATTATTATTATTATTATTATTATTATTATTATTATTATTATTTTTATTATTATTATTTTTATTATTATTATTATTATTGTTATTGTTATTGTTA
>NW_022692572.1:263788-267990 GCF_011630105.1 Anneissia japonica
TGATTGAGTTCCTAGTCCACACATCACCAGCGCATTGAGACTTCGGTATAATGCGCTATACCAAATCCCACTACATTACATTACATTACATGTTTTACTTCACACTGGTTTGTGGATTTTCTTGCTCTCCTTCTCATTTTACTAATATTTGTCATTTTTCTGATGTTATAAGGCCAGGCCTAGGCCTATTCATTCATGCATTATATTACAGCAGACAATCTGCAAGCCTACCTAAGGCATTTTACTCTCACAGACTTTGAAAGAGTATGGTATTCCCCGGAAACACGTGACTGCCAGACAGGTAGACGGTCAAGAAAAATTTCAACTTCCTCTGAAAGCAATGACCATTTTGTACCTGTTAATCATCATAAGGACACATATTTGAAGCTGCTGTTATGAATATTCAATCAATTCGCAACAAAGCTACGATTTTGTTTGTGACTACATTCTTGGACATTTTGTTGAGGTTATGTCTGTCAAAACCGGACTACATTCAGATGACACTGCTGTCAATGTTTCTGTGAGCTTGAAGGTTAAACTTTCAGCAGCTTTCCAAAAATTGGTAGACAAGGTATTGTTGGATTCTTTTTTTCAAATTTCAATTGCAGCATCATTGGTTTCAATTCATTTAAAGCTTGCGAAACTTCACTAACTTGCGGATTTAAGCCCGTTTTGCTGATTACTTCATATAGACCACCCCTAGCACTGGTCGTAGCATAGCACCGTAGTTGTTTACAAAGTTTGTTACACATCTCGAAAAGTTCTCGCTTTATGAGAATCTGTTAATTACTGGGGATTTCAACTTTCACTTGGATGACTAATTCTTACACTATCCGCTTTCTTGGTTTTCTTGATGCTTTTAACTTAGTCCAACTGATCAGCACACCTACACATAGACAAGGCCATATTCTTGATCTTATTATAACCAATAATCCCAGTCTTTTCCTTAATTCACATGTTCATCAGCATCATATTTCTGATAACTTTATTCTTCATATGGTGCCTGTCATCACAATGCCACCACTTAAGAGAAAGGATTTAGCATATCGTAAATAAAAAAAACATCAATATTTATGCCCTTAAACTCAAGTTATCCGAGTCATTTACCCATTTTCAGGGCAGTATGGATGTTAATACTGCAGTCACCTTTTATAACGATACACTTCGTTCTCTGAGAGATGAGCTTGCTCCAGAATTTACAAAAACTATCACTGTTCGGTCAAGATGTGATTGGTATTCTAAGGCATGTAGAGATACCAAACGTGTTCGAAGCAGATCAGAGCGTAAATGGTTAAACTCTCGGAATTGTAATGATCTTGCGCAGTACAAAGCTCAGTGTTAAGTATATCATCGAACACTGGAAACTGCTAACACATCATTCTATCAAAATATGATTGACGATTGTGGTGTCGACCGAAGGCGTCTTTTCAATACTGTTCGTTACTTTGTCGAACTCTGGATAATGTAATTCCTCCAGCTTCTAAATACCAACAGCTGACCAATGATTTCAACACTTTTTTTTTCTGACAAAATCCATAAACTTAGATTTTAGATGTGTCCTTTGGTCTTATGAAATATTGATATCATAGAAGACATTCCTTATCCTGATCATCAGCTTAACCACTTTGAAGTTGTGAATGACAGTGATGTCACAAATCTCCCCTAAGATGTTTGTTCCCATCTTTACGAATTTAATTATTTCCTCATTGTCATCAGGCGTTTTTCACGACTGTCTTAAGACAGGTACAGTATAAAACCCATTTTGAAGAAACCCTCAGCTGATCCAAACAATCTGTTTAATTTTCGCCCTGTCATGAACATTGACTTTATATCGAAGCTTGTTGAGAAGTGTGTTGCCAAAGATCTAATTAAACATATTGATGAAAATGATCGTTTTCACCCTTTTCAGCCAGTCTGTAGAAGGCTACATAGTACTGAACCGGGTACACTATGACAAAATGCTCGCTCTTGATTCCGGTGAGTATGTTAGTTCCGTATATCTTGATTTATCTACTGCTTTCAACACTGTTGATCATGCTATCTTTCTTAAAAGACTCAACTTTCGGCGTCGGTGGAACAGCTTACAATTGGCTTTGCTTCTACCTGTCTTCAAGGTCGCAATCCGTTTGTGTTAACCATGCTACATGCCGACGTAATGTCAACGGTGGATCCACTATTGGTCCGATTCTGTTTTTGATTTATGTTCGCCCTCTCCAGTGAAATAATTCGCAAACACTTCATTCAGTATCTGCATGTTTATGCAGATGACACACAATTGTACAGCTCCTTTAAGCCCAGTTCAGCTCATTTCAATGCAGCCAAATCTAGGATCAATAATATCCAAGTATGGTTGGTCATTGGGATTGAAACACATGTTGTGTTTCAATCCTAGATTAATAAAACCAAGGTTTTATTAATCCACCCAAAACGTTCCACGTACCTGCCAGTCGTTCAAGATCGAAATCTTCAGATTGGTAACACCATTATTGTTCCGTCGTCGGGAGTGCATAACTTAGGTGTGGTATTTGACTTATTTGTCCCATGAAAATCATATTATTGCTACTTGCAAATCAGTTAACTTTCATGCACGGCGCATCAGTTAACTTTGATGCATTAAAGACGGTTGTTCATCACTTCAAAACTTCATTACTGTAACGGTATATTGTATGGGGAAAATATATCAGTTAGTAAGCTGCAGCTACTTCAAAACGTGGCTGCACGTTTGGTTTCAGGTGTTTCTAAATACGATCATATAAGCCCCACATTGCGAAGGCTTCACTAGGTTACATGTTATGTAGAGAATTATTTTTAAGATGCTGCTATCTATATCCAAATCACTCAACTACCTATCTCCTCTTTGTATTGCCAAACTTTCAACTTTGCGATCTCCGACATGTTGACGCAGTCTGAGATCAATTACCTATGCATCCACTCTTATTGTACCCTCTAGTCGCACGAAGACATTCAGCGATAGAGCATATTGAATTGCTGTTCTTAGACTTTAAAATTTTTTTTTTACCTCTTAAAGTGACTATTTTAACCCTGTATTATGTCCTTTTATGGGATTTTAGCGGTCATTTTGAAAATCGCCCTCACATGTTCACCCACCACCAAGTAATGTGCAGACAACCTTATTCCAAACCCTCCAAAAATCCAAAAATAGTTGTCTCACAAAATCCCCAGAGAGGGAAGTGGGGATGTGACAGATATCCGATACCCATATTTAAAGATCAAGAAAAAAATGTTCATTTATATTGTTATTTTGTGTAAAATATTAATGACGGAATCAGTGCATGGTGGCACCAGTGGAGATCATCAAAGTCTTTGTCTTACGAAGTGAACATAATTCCACACTTCATGATGCCTGAAAATTGTTGAAAAGGACTGCATAAATGACCAAGGTTTTAATAAAAGAGGGCTGTACCGCCAGAATACATCTTATAGCAAGATACCAGTATCTTTGCCCACAAACATCTAAATTACAATATTTATATAAAGCGCCAATATCCAGAAGTGTCCATTGGCGCTATCACACTTGTTCAGAATGCTCTTGAAAAAAAGGAACACATTCACATTAATACACGACTCAAATGCGCGTGCCTTTATTATAGTTTGAGAAGTATGAGAAAAAGCGTGTAAAGATAAACTTGGTTTTCGGCAGGTAAAGTAGGTAAAGTAAATACATTAAACAAAATTTAAGTTTATTTTCTATGGTACACCACAGAGATTAATTACATCTCTGATTGCCGAAATTCGCTTATACAATATCATGATAAATTTAAGACTGCATTTTTAATATAATGTTGATGTGGAGATGCTGAATTTTACTACATTGGAGTTTCATTTCTGGTCATCTAGAGGTACTATTTAGCCAAATTTTCGCACCGCCATGGTGGGGCTGAGACCAGGGGTGGCGCCAGGATTTGTCCGACGGAGGTGGAAGGGGAGGCGAGGTCCCCGAACGGGTGACCAATTCCCCGACGAGGGATCAGATTTCCCCTTTGAAAGCAAAGTGGGCGTGGTCGAGCTTCGATTTAAAGGTTTAGAAAGTGGTAAAGGGGGCGAGGCCCCGATAAATTTGACAATTTATGGATTACAAAGGCCTATTTAATCGATTTTAGAGTCTACTAATAATATGTAGAAAATACATATAATTTTTTTTTCTCCCCGACGAATTGTGCTTTTTCTCCCAGTGTGGGGGG
>NW_022692572.1:268738-273881 GCF_011630105.1 Anneissia japonica
CAAGAACGTATGGTGAAAGAGCATTTTCCGTTGCTGCTCCCAATGTGTGGAATAGCTTGCTATCTTTGTTCGTGAGTCTTCTTCTGTTGAGATATTTAAAAATCGTCTCAAGACTCATCTCTTTAGTGGACTGGTGAACCAACATTCTGCACACCCTGGAGTCCGATGAGCACAGGATTCGTTTGTTTTCCCGGCAATGGGAAGGTATGCAGTTCATGTCAAAAATTAAACCACTTTACTAAGGAATGGTTAAGATTCAAACAACATGTTGTTTTCACTTTTGATAGACCATAGTCAAGGAAGTCAGAGAAAGAAATGGTGGACTTCTTCTGACGTCATATCAGGGATAGGCCTACAAGAAGAAAAATTTACAAAAATTTAAGTGACTCTGGAGGACGAAATCTCTCTATAAGAAAGACTAGTCATGGTATACAAAAAATATGAGGATTACGTTGCACTTAAGGTCAACACCATTAAAGCAGCGGTAGCCCTAAATAAAAGAAAACATGGTAAAAACATACGACTTGACCAGTTCATGACTGATTTTCAAATCCTTGTAAATATTTGTAACTACGATTATCCAAATAGAATGGTAAGGTACATGAATGGTGTCTTGAATTAGGAGACAAATTGACATTAGATGAAGCTGTTAACATAGGTCGAAATTATGAAGCTCAAGACAGAGCACAAAATTGATATGAATTACTGAAGCAACAGTACAAAAAGTGACAACAAAGTATGATAGTACACAAAGAGAAAAATTTCGCAATCCACCACACGAACGTCAGGTTAAATGGCATTCAACATGTGGCACATGTTATAGAAGTGGAAACAGGGAGAAACATGCTGTTATCCCGGCAATGGGAAGGTATGCAGTTCATGTCAAAAATTAAACCACTTTACTAAGGAATGGTTAAGATTCAAACAACATGTTGTTTTCACTTTTGATAGACCATAGTCAAGGAAGTCAGAGAAAGAAATGGTGGACTTCTTCTGACGTCATATCAGGGATAGGCCTACAAGAAGAAAAATTTACAAAAATTTAAGTGACTCTGGATTTATTATTTAATGATTTATATGTGAAAAGCAACAATTTAAATGAGATGCGTTGCTTAACAGGTAACCAGTGCAGGCGACGAAGAGTAGGTGTTATATGCTCAAATCTAGAAACTCCTGACACAAGACGTGCAGCCATATTCAAAATAATTTGCAGCTTCCTTCTATGCCTTTGAGGAAGACCTTAAAGTATAGCATTGCAATAGTCCAACCGAGATGTAATTAAGGCATGGACAATCTTGATAGCTGCATCATCAGTTAAGAATCTTCTAATGGTTTTGATGTTGCGTATGTAAGATACAGCTTTACTGATTTTCTTAATGTGCCTATCCATTGTCATTGAGGAATCAAATATCACCCCAATATTACGAACCTCATTGGATAGAATAACCGAGGTGTTTCCAATGTTGATGTTTTGAATGATAGGCACATTTCTAAGTTACTTCGGGGAGTATCATGTTTAACAAGTACGGTAGTTGAAGTCGAATTCTGAAATGATGAAGATGAGACCTACGTAATAAAAGCTATTAATAAACTGTTTATGCAGATATGCAAGTTGATGAAAAATTGATTGATTCAGGAAGTGGAGCTAATGTCAACATTATCCCAGAACTTGAAAATTGAGAAATCTAATAATGCATGATGAAGGAGTACAGAAAATGTGGAACAATTCGAAATAACATGTGGTTGGTAGACTGTGCACTAAAATGAAAATACTAAGAGACATAAGATACAGACCTATCCAGTAGAATTAAAAGTCGTCAATGAGGATTTAACTCTGGTAATTGGAAGACATGTTTGCAAAGAAAATGGTCTTATCAGGATCAACCACGTACATAAGTGTCAGTTGAAAAAATGACAAACCAGAAGACAAATTCAGTGAAGTGTCTTTTATTGGCTTTTCCCAGCAGTACTGGGAAAAGCCATTGCTATTTTCTTTTTTCTTGCATATGTTTTTCCTATCTTTTTGCACTGTTTTTTCTCTGGCCGTCACTTTGGTCACTTCCCATGCTTAGAATTTTCCCGTGCTTTGCCGAAGCATAGGCTATATATCAAGGATGTGAATCCTAATATTTAGTGTCAATCTATGCCAATCTATTTGAAGTGATTTAAGGTCAGTCTACACCGGATAGCGCGGAAAGGTTATGGGTCACGATGTACTTCGCTATTACAATTGCAGCAATAGTCTCACTAATAACGTAGCAGTGAACTTGGTTTTTTTTCCCTTCCCCACTTCATTGTTTTCCACTTCATTAAAATTATATTGGTGTTCCGTGTTTTTTTATATATATATATTTTACTTTATACCTTTCAACCGACATTTCTTTTTGTTGCAATTTTAAATTGAGCATGCGCAGAAAGGCAGAGCGGTACTTCAAAGGTATTAATTAGTTGGGTCTGATTAAGGTTTGATAAACAAAGAAAGGGATTATAGTGATAAACATAGGTTAGGTTGCAACATATCATGGGAATGATTTTTCATGCTAGGAGGGGATTAAATAAAGTAAAATTAAGTTATAAATTGTTTTAGAAGAAATTTGTTAGTATGCCTGCATCATAAAAGATGGCGAGTGAGTGAGGGTAGAAAAAGCCAGATATATTATATACTGTCTCTTATACACATCTAGATGTGTATAAGAGACAGATATATATATAGATGAAAGAAAGTCGGAGGCTTGGATGGAACAAACCGTGTCTTTAATCATCAAGCTTTCGAGCTTACGATCTTCATCAGGATCTGTGCAAAATCGTCTTAAAATATAAAAACTACTTATTAAAATAATTTACATTAAAAATACCTACGATTAAAATACATCAAAATTAATCTACCATGCATAGTGATTTCCGTTATTTAGTTTATAATAAAATATATCCTATATGTATATCCAAAATTGGTTATTTAATACAAATTTATAAAGGCAATTCGTGAAATTTACTGAAATGAAACATGCATATATCTTGATTTGACTTAGGGGTGTCACCCTCTTGGTCTCTGCTCTGGTATTGTGGAATGAAGTAGTACGTTTGTTGCTGACGTGGCATTAGAATTTTGTAAATCCGTTAATTAGCATATGATTAATTATGCAACCCGAAAGGACAGAAGTTTTAGGATAGTAATTAAATGGACTAACTTTGTATAGGGGATACGCTATTCATCAACATTAATACCTTTCGGGTGAAGGGTTTGTAATTTTTTAATCCAAAACGATTCTCTTCTCTTGATAATTGATTCTTGTTTATAATGATACGCTCAATACCTATAGGCCTAATTGATATATCTTTTATTGAATGATTAGCTTGATTAAAATGACGGCCAACTTGTAAGTTTTTACTTGATGGGATATTATGGTGTTTAATGTCTGATTTATGATTTGTGAATCTAGTGTAAAGGGATGTAGTGGTTTTCCCCACGTATTGTTTACCACATTTTTGACATGTGATTAAATAAATTAACCAATCCATTTTGTCATGAATGAGTGTTGTGATTGGGAAGGATTGTCGGGTTACATTACTGATAAATTTCTTAGTTGTCTTTATAAATGGTCTGACAGAGCATTTTTTTGAGGGGCACTGAATAAAACCAGTTTCCCCTTCTGATGGTTTTTTTGGGGGTAATTTTGCATTAACAGATCCTTTAGGTGTTTTGCTCTTCTAAAAGCCACATTCGGAGGCTCCGAAAATAGTCTTTTCATATCCTCTGATTTGTGTAGGGTCGGCATGTTTTCTAATTGTGTGAGACACATTAGCGAGTCTTGGATCATAAGTGAGAACAAGAGGGACCCTGTTAATTTGTTTCCTTTTATTATATTTGAGGATGTCACTTCCTGGATACCTAATAAGTGTTTATTAACATCATTTCCCTCATTACAAATACGACGAATTCTAAGTGTTTGACTATATCCTATGCTTGGAAAAGTATGTTTAGGGTGACACGAATTGGTAACAGATAAAGATGAGCATCTGTTGTTTTTGTATCATTTCGACTAAGACATCAAGAAATGGGACTTTGGATTTGGATTGCTCGAATGTGAATTTAATGGTAGGGTGAAAGTTGTTGACGTGGTTCTTAAAAATGTTTAAATTTTCTTCATCATTTCCAAATGAAGAAAACATCATCAATTAATCGTTTCCAACAAAGAGGGCGGGTGTCAGATGATTCCAATAGCCGTCTGTTATCCATAAAAATATTGGCATATGAGGGCGCTACTGGAGTACCCATTGCCGTTCCCTTAATTTGAAGATAATGAGTATCATTAAATATAAAGTTTTTCAATTTGAGAACTCTAAAAGTCTAATTAAGTGATCGGTTGGTGGGGTAATATGTGTTCGTTTATTAAGAGCTTCTTTACATGCCTGTAAACCGTCATTACGCATTATGTTTTTATATGAGGAGACATCAGCCGAAATTAATTATTAGGGAACGGGCCTATGCTATAGCTCCTCTATGAAATTAACGAAATCTGTGATATCTTTCAAATATGATGGAAGTTGAGAGACCAAAGGGCGTAAGTGAGTGTCAATATATTTAGAGATCTCGACTGTTGGACAATTTGTGCCCGAAATGACGGGGCGGCCTGGGTTTCCTTTTTATGAATTTTAGGAAGAAAATACATGAGGAGTAACAGAGTTTCGTTTTACTAATTGTGGTTTGATTTCATTTTCAATATCAGTTTAAGACACACTAAGACAGTCGTACAGGGCATTCTAATCCAAAGAATTAGATTGTGTTGCTATTGTTATGGAGTCGTGAAAAATATATTCGATAATTCGTAAACACGTTTTCTGCCGAATGACTAATGACGGTTGTAGGTGCGATATATTATTATATGTTGGATATTATGTTGGCATTAATTGATTATATACTCATAAATAAAATCCGCAAAGCTTGGAAGGCAAATGGGAAAAACCCATAAAACATCAAAGGCCATATAATGCAAAACAATTTAAAATTAAAATAAAAAACGAAACAGTAGAGAAAATCCGATCAGAATGACAAAATAAACTAAGCATCCACTGGAAGGAATCCCAATATCTGCAGACGGATCCGTTTCGGCCTTCCAGGCCTCATCAGTGCAGCTAGGGTACA
>NW_022692572.1:274311-298632 GCF_011630105.1 Anneissia japonica
TCCTCAGGTCGTCCAATTTACTCCCTAACCCGACTTTCTATGGTAATATTAAATGCAATAAACCACGCTGTAAAGTATGCAAGCACCTCGTCACCGACAGCGTTGTTAGGCTCCCACACACCTCTTCTTCTATCAATCCCCCTCCCCTCACCTGTGACTCTTCGAACGTTATTTATCTCCTCATGTGCAATATCTGTGATCATGGCTCTTATATAGGCAAAACTGGAACTAAATTTAGACTCCGGTTTAATAACCACAAACAGTCCGTCCGTAGCAAGAGCAAGGGGTTCCCTGTCGCCGAACACTTTAACTCCCCTGGCCACTCCATTGACAACATCCGATGTGTTCTGCTGGCTAACAATTTTCCATCTCTTGACCATAGAAGACGCTCAGAGCTCAAACTCATTATCAAATTCAATACTCACATTTTAGGCCTTAATCGTGACATGGGTATTCTGAGCGATTACATATTCACACACACTTGACTTTTTTTCATACCACCGTATTCCCGTTTCATTACTTTATGTACACCTTGTTATAATCCATATCACTTGTATTATGCTATATTTAATTTTGACTTCTGCATCTCTTTTGTATCTAGGTTTACCCAGTTTACTTTGTTTTTGTTTATTTTGTTAATGGATTACTTTATGTACACCTTGTTATAATCCATATCACTTGTATTATGCTATATTTAATTTTGACTTCTGCATCTTTTGTATCTAGGCTTACCCAGTTTACTTTGTTTTTGTTTCTTTTGTTAATGGATTGTTGGTGGTGGTGGTTGGTTGGTGGTGGTGGTTGGCTGATGGTGGTGGTTGGTTGTTGGTGGTGGTTGGTTGTTGTTGTTGTTGTTGGTGGTTGTTGTTGTTGTCGGTTGTTGTTGGTTGTTGGTTGGTTGTTGTTGGTTGGTTGTTGGTTGGTTGTTGTTGGTTGGTTGTTGTTGGTTGTTTGTTGTTGTTGGTTGGTTGGTTGTTGTTGTTGGTTGGTTGGTTGGTTGTTGTTGGTTGGTTGGTTGTTGTTGGTTGGTTGATTGTTGTTGTTGGTTGGTTGTTGGTTGGTTGGTTGGTTGGTTGGTTGTTGTTGGTTGGTTGGTTGGTTGTTGTTGGTTGGTTGGTTGGTTGGTTGTCTGTCTCTTATACACATCTAGATGTGTTGGTTGGTTGTAGTTAGTTGTTGGTTGGTTGGTTGTTTTTGTTGGTTGGTTGGTTGTTGTTGTTGGTTGGTTGTTGTTGGTTGGTTGGTTGTTTTTGTTGGTTGGTTTGTTGTTGTTGGTTGGTTGGTTGTTGTTGTTGGTTGGTTGTTGTTGTTGGTTGGTTGGTTGTTGTTGTTGGTTGGTTGGTTGTTGTTGGTTGGTTGGGTTGTTGTTGTTGCTGCTGCTGCTGCTGTTGTTGTTGTATCGATATCAAAGTACTTTGTTTTACTCATTATCTCGCTCCCATTATATATCATTATCCCCATGTCTCCAATATTGTTTATCTCATTTAATCACCCTCCTTTATTTATTGCCGACTGTTTATTGTATAAACATATTAAATTATAACATTTGATCAGCCGATATCAGGGTAAAGTAATAACTTGATCAATAATAATTGTCCATTTATAAATAATTTACTATAAAAATAACCAATTATGAAGGCCTAATTCAGTTACATCATTCTGTTATCCTTGCAGATACCTCATCACAATTAACAAGACAAATCAATCATTTTATTTTCTCCATGAATCAATGTACTTTGATCAGTCGATATTGGGGTCAAGTCAAAATTGACCATTTGGTTGCAACTCTTGACTTGAAGATCAATAAATTAAAACTTCTCTTTAATAGATGCCAGTTCAAGACTACAATCCCAGAGGGTACACTGAAGACACTCATCATGTGATTTGGTACTGGATCTCTTTGCCACACAATTGTCAAAATACAGCCCTCCCACACCCTCAATTTCTGTTGACAGTGCTACATATACTGGTGTGTCACTTCCTTGCGTTGGTGTCTGAAAGAGAAAATAAAGTGTATATTTTCCCTGTCTCTTATACACATCTATTCAATGGAAAAAGGCAATGAGATGGCAACGACTTGTAGACTATATATAAATATATATATATATATATATATATATATATAAATAATATACATATACACATATATATGATGTTATGTAGTATTTAGAATTGTATTCACTTGATTAATATAATAAATTTGTTTTTTTTGTTTTTAGAATAACATGTATATTTTCTTCTTGCAAGTACTGTAGTTTTCATTCTATCAATACAAAATACAGTTAAAAACAAAAGAACTCAAGGAATGATAACAATGAAGGTGGTGGTTTAATGGGGAAAATTGTGCAGGGCTGAGTGCACGGGAGTGACGTTATGTGGGGGTGAAATTGAAATGCAGGAGTATGACTAGCTTTCACTCTTGACCAGTAAACCATTTTTGTTGTTTATTTTTATTGATTTTTTTTTATTGATTTATTTACTTTTTTTTTATTGATTTATTAACTAGTGAACGTTTTTTTATATTATGAATTGCGAACCCCTTTTTTTTTATTATGAACGGCGAACTTCTTTTAGTTATTATGAACAGCGAACCTCGTTTTTTTTCATTATGAATAGCTAATGTTTTTTTTATTACGAATAACGAACATTTTTTTTTAATTATGAATAGCGAACCTCTTTTTTTATTATGAATAGCGAACCTTTTTTTTTAATTATGAATAGCGAACCTTATGACTACGGTTCTATTTTTCTATTATAAATAACGAACTCTTTTCTTGATTATGAGTAATGAACCCTTTATTACGACTAGCGAACCTGTTATTCTATTATAATTAGCAAACCTTATAAATAATGAGCTTTATGAATAGTGGACTTTAAAAAAAATTATGAATAGTGAACCTTATAAACAATTGTATTTATAACTAGCAGACCTTATGAACAGTGGACCCCGGCCAGGTTTTGTATGCACTTTGAGGTACAGAGAATTTGACTTCCGAAATATATTATTTGATCGACAATTCATAACAACCTACTGTTAATAATCACTCATTTAATTTCCAATTCAGTGTCATATCTTTATTTTGCACTTTTAGGAACCTGATCATCATAAACATATTAAATTATAACATTTGATCAGCCGATATCAGGGTAAAGTAATAACTTGATCAATAATAATTGTCCATTTATAAATAATTTACTATAAAAATAACCAATTATGAAGGCCTAATTCAGTTACATCATTCTGTTATCCTTGCAGATACCTCATCACAATTAACAAGACAAATCAATGTACTTTGATCAGTCGATATTGGGGTCAAGTCAAAATTGACCATTTGGTTGCAACTCTTGACTTGAAGATCAATAAATTAAAACTTCTCTTTAATAGATGCCAGTTCAAGACTACAATCCCAGAGGGTACACTGAAGACACTCATCATGTGATTTGGTACTGGATCTCTTTGCCACACAATTGTCAAAATACAGCCCTCCCACACCCTCAATTTCTGTTGACAGTGCTACATATACTGGTGTGTCACTTCCTTGCGTTGGTGTCTGAAAGAGAAAATAAAGTGTATATTTTCCTTATAAATGACAGTATAAAAACCAGTAGGTCCACTGATAATATAAGTTTAAGATAACTTAGTATAAAACATACTCCAAATAAAGCGAGACTAGTCATTTTGATTCAATATTTTGATCTTTTATTAGATCATCATCAGGAATGAATAAGATTTCAAAATTACAAACATATATTCCAAAAGTGTTACAGAAAATTAACCAATGAGAAACAAAGTGTTGGTGATTAAGTAATAAAGTAAAGTATCAATAAGCAAGCTTGATGATGTGATGAAATAAACAACTGAAAGTGAGAACTAGTAAACAATGATAGTTTTTTGGATGCTTTCAGTCCATTGTTAAGTAATGGGTTCAAACGTCTAATAGCGAAAGCCTCTTTAAACAATAAATGTGACCAGTTACTAGAACTGTCAATAATCCTAGTGCAATGAAAAATCAACCCTAACGAATTACATGGTTTATAATCATCAATATCTGGTAAATTGTGTAAGTCAAGTATGTAATTAAATCACAAGATATAACATGGTCAAAGATCACGCTAGTAGGTCCAGATGAATGTTCTTTGAGCCTAGTAATTAAACATCTGTCTGTTTTGCCTATGTACTCACTACTGCAACCAGGACATTTAAGTGGTATACAACTGAACTTCTGTATTAAAATAACTAACTTTCTTATACTGCCATAATGTTATAAACTTTACATTTTTATCAAGATTTCTTTTGATTTTCTTTAGACACCTAAGTAGAATTGATTCACCGTGTTTACCAAGATAAGGCAAACCCACTGGAATTTTAACCAAGTCATTAACATTCTGTACATTATTACCAAGCTTATTAAGATAATTTACCAAACAGTCGATTTATAACTCTTAACGGGAAGCCATTCCAAGACATAAATTGTTTGATTTGTTTGAGTTCATTTTGTAATGAATCACCGGGAATACATATTTTGTGAGCCTGTGTGTACAAACTGCGTATCCATGATATTTTGTGGTTCCAGGGGGTAAAGCTATTGAAATGAACATATTGGCCCGTGTACGTACTTTTACGGTAAATCCCAATATTGTGTGTACCATTGTCAAACTTCAAGTCCAGAAAATGTATTGAATCTCTATTTTCAAATGATTCAAAAGTAAACTTTAAGTTGTGAATAAAACGAATTAAGGGATCGGAGAATGAGATCAAAATCAGAGGGCTTAGCAAGAACTAAAGTATCATCAACAAACAGTGTATAAAACTTAATAATTCCCAATTGTTCTAAATTAGGAATAATGGTCTGTTCTAGTTCGGTCATAACAATATTAGATAGTACAGGATCAAGAGGAGAACCCATTGATACTTCATCACATTGCTTTTAGTACTCATTATTACAAGAAAATATCGTTTTGGTGCATGTCCTTAAGTAATTCACGTATCAAGTACTTTTCTTAAGATTGGTGGTTATCAGTTTTTGATTATATAACCTGTCAAGCACAATATTAATTACGCTGCTCATCGTATCAAGGAGATACCCTCTCACCTTTATCATGCCGGTTATCGTTTTGCATCATTTGATGTAGAATCACTTTTTACTATATTTTCCATAAATAAGGTGATTAATACAGTGCAGCTTTCCAATTCAAGAAAAAAAAATAGACACATAAAAGTTCTAGGGCATTTTTAAAAATTAGACATTTTCTGTTATTTTTTTTTTTTTCCAATTACCTATGGCCCCCCCAAAAATGCTTCATATTCAATCTAGAAAAAGGACCAAATTTTCTCAATCGAACCTCCTTCTTCACCATCTTTAAGAGGCTGTAACTTTTGAATGGTGCGTTGCATTTTAATAATTTAACTTGGGCTGAAAGGGGCCAATCAGGAAAACAGTACCCTTGGTGGTCCGGTGGCATCCCTCAAGGAATTTTTGTTTTCTATGCCCAAAAATAACCTCTGAGGCATTTTGGGCAATTAATTATTTCTTTTTTGTTCTTTCTTTGTTTTTTACTTTCCAAAGGGTGAAGGGGGATGCGCAGCTCTTTAGTATAAAGTGTAGAAGCGGTTGGCGCATCGTTACAATTTCTTTGCTTTTGTAATTTGATGTTTGTTGGTGTTGACGTGTACGCGTTTATGCCAGATTCAAGAAACATTTCTGTTTATGTATTTTTATATGTGAATATACCAATAAAGCTTATCTTATCTTATCTTTTTGTGGCTTGGACTCCTAACCTTGAGGTCAGGGGTTCAAAACTCTCACCGTGCAAGTCGCCTTCCTTGGGCGAAGCACTTTATTTATGTTTGTCTCTCTCTATCCAGGAGTGTAAATGGGTCATGGTGCTCTTCCCTCTCCCTTTATTGTCTGGTTTGTTTCCTCGCATTTTGTTGTTGGATTTTTCTTTTTTGTATGCCATTTTGTATATAATTTTCTGTATTCTTTTGTGTTATCATTTACGTATGTATTTAAGTATGTTTTTTACATTGAATTTTGAATAAATATACCTCAAATGTAAATGGGTACCTGATAGGATGTTGTGGCATTGTACTAGTTACGTGTGTTAAATAAGTAGTAGTATTTTTCCCTTTACCAAGTAACACTGTTTCCTATCATTTTAGTGGTCCTAAATATATTTACGTTATGAACAATTATATGAAATTCTGCTTTCAAACCCTGTACCTAAATGCAACATATCGTAAAACATGATCTAAACACTGAATTTCTGACATTACGTATCAAACTATAAATACTGAACAAGATAACATGAAAGACGAAACCTATTTTCTTAAAGTGATCATGAATTATTCTTCTTTTTCATCAAAACTAATAATTTATATACTAGAGTGAAAGCGAGCGATAAATTCCTAATAGCATCTATGTCACAGCAAAATCAGGAAGACTAAGGCCACTCTGGTGTAAGACCAAGTGATGCCATTCTTTGTACAGTATTTTTTTGTGTATCTTTATAACACATTAACTTTTTTCATTGTTGCCATTGTATTCTAAATTTTGAAAAAATTGCATCACATGTTTGAATTATCACAATAAAGTTTATCTCATCCTATCTTATGCATTCCATTAGCAATTTCATAGTCATGTCAATTGAAAATTTGTAGAAATGTTATTTCGTAACAGCTGCAAATAGCAATATAGTAGATTATACACTTAGCCATAGCATCATAGCCGCATCATATTGACACATTCAATTTACCTGGAAGCCACGGTTGTGCGATACAATTACAAAATGAAATAAGTCAAATGAAATTCCGGGCAGTTTAATTTGGCTAGTCAACACTAAAGTCATAAATTACTGATTGTGGATGCAACATTAACTATCATGAGTTCTATATAGTTAATTGGTTGCTATGCACATACTAATACATTGAGCCTACAAATTAAATTTACGATACTATTAATGTTCCAGCAAAAAATTAAGATATCTTTGTAAGTAAATACACCAAATATTAAATGAAACTTTGATCACAATGAGAGAGCATCAAAAGATTCTAGCAAGACTTGAATCAGTTCTTTCATTCTGTAGTTGGGAAACATATTATACACACAGTGCATGATTTGCTATCACCTTTTAATTAAATATTTTAAAATGATTTATGTTGATTGAATTTTTATTTTAAATAATAGAACTGCTATTAAAGCCTTTTCTTTTTGTGTAGCCCAGACTCTGAAGAACTGAGAAACACAGAAACACAATACATACAACATGCATACACAGATCTGCAAGAGATATACAGTATTATAGTGAAAAGGTAGTGCTTTCAATTAAATAAACTACATCAGTTCTTGGTACTTTGCTGCAATGCCTTTAATTCAACATACTGAACTACAGTATACTCAGTTTAGATGTTACGATAGTTAGAACAACTAAACAAGCTTGTTCATTTAGAATTTTCAATCATTCATATCTGTTCATTACATCGTAAACAAAATTTTCATTTTTCTCATTATAAAATTATAAACTCAATTCAATTCCTGAAGACATAATGAATCCCGACACAATGGCGTGCATTTCGATACTTGGAGTATGCATTATACTATCTCAATTCAACTCATTAGATATTTTTATAATTTGTGCTGCATAACTTTTATACCATTTATGTTTACACTGTAACATCAATCTGTATCATGGAGTGTATTAACTAGTATGAAATCACCTAAACTACTGTGAACCAAGCATGTTTTAATCTATTTTGTTTCTTTGAAATTTATGTACAGTGTATATACTGTACTATCTCGAAGAGGAATATGCTATCTTGACAAGGAAAAGCCCATGGGCTATTGTTTTTTAAAATGGGCTTTCTTTCGAAGCTAATTTCCTATTAAACTAAAGGGGCTTCAATTTGAGATGGGCATCTTCTTGAGATTAAGCCCATTGGGATTCAATTTGAAGTTTTACAGTATAGTATTTGCATCCACATTCTTGTTAAATATTTTTATATTTTGACTTCTAGTTGTTTGAAAGATATGGTGCGATACAAAAAAATTGTGGACAAGGTAATAAAATCAAATCAATGCCAACTAAGTGTTCAATTTTGAATGAAGTTAAATTTTGAATGAAGGTTATTCTTCTTAGGCCTACAGGGCTGAAAATTAGCGGTCGTCTTTTGTGCTGTTGGGCGATGATAATTTTCATGGGTATCGTCCATCTGGTGACCCTTACTGGGCTCATGCTAACCGACGCCATGAGCGAAAACTATTTTGAATTGGCGAAAATGTAACCAACTGCTTTAGCCATTTTGGAAAAGGCTTACTTAACATCATTTAAAGGTTTCAAATACTTGCTAAAATATATCGGTTTTTGTTTTCGTTCGAGCTCCATTTTTCGCCAATCCATAGCCATGCGACGTTTATTTGTGTTGTTGTTAGTAGTCTAGCTGCAAACATCATTGCGTGCTTCGCAATTCGTTATTTGTTATTTCAACATGGTGGATGCAGGGCAGTGGCTGTATGGTGACGACTACATGAAGGCGAATGTAGTACTGTAACGTAATGTATGTATCACGATAAAGGTACTATATTCATGACAGCGGGCAAGCTGGTAGTGTACCATTTGGGCGCAAACTGACGACAAAGTAGACCTGAAGGCAGCCAACCGTCGGGTACATAACGACTTCCGAGTTTGTGTTTTTCCAGCAAGGGGCTTATCTAAATCAAGGCCTGATAATTTAATCAATGATTTTGTGTTCTCGTCTGTTATTAAAAATACATTTAAGCAAATGTGTGTGCTATTTTAAGAATGCACCACTTGGGTTGCTTTGTACACCATGGAGGTATTATTGAGAAGGAGATCACTCGGCAACTTGACGCGACAAACCCACGGGTTCCCCGCTTTTGCATCGCGCGCGGGCGTATTACCCTATAATTCACATTTTTTTGTTAGCATTTTTTCGTTAGCAACAACTTGGCAAGGACATGCATTTATACGCTTCCAGCAGAGCAGTTGTGCAATAAAGCGTTTGATTTTAACCCATTAAATATCTTTATAATGAACAGTGTTCCCCTGATTAGGTTTTTTCGGACTTTTGGTATGTTATTATTTGTATATTTCAAGAACGGATTCCGTAAAATATTTATGTTAAAATTACTTCTGTGTTCATTATAATTTTGTCTAAAGATTGATTAGTTCGACTATAAAGCTAAGTCAGCGTAAAACTGAAAAATACTCAGACTTTGGATTGATTTTTCGAATAGTTAACCCTCGTTAACCCTAAAATGACTTTTTAATGATATTTTATGAGAGATAAATGTATCAGCTTCAAAATGCGACGATTGCGCAGCCATAGTGATTGACTGTATGTAGTGCGCATCGAGAAAAGAAGGTGCTCTCCATTTCGCCATGTTCAATTTTTTGGTAAACTATGCCTGCTGAAAATTTGATGGCGGGGAACACATGGGACTTCAAAGGCATCGCGCAAACGTTCTTCACGCGCTGCGGCAGCTTTGATCTTGGTTCATTTGTATAGCGCTGCGTGCGCGTAGCTTTTTCGAGTGATCTTCTTCTCAATAATACCTCCAAGGTTACAAGGTGTAGGTACTGTAGAGTAGAGTGACGGAAGTAGAGTAGGCCTAGCCTAGGCCTAGCGGTTTAATCTCCCAAGGCTAGGCCTAGGCCCAGATTGTAAGTTACTGATCATCGCGGTGAAAAACTTGACAGACTATTAGGCCCATTGCCAGACGATCAGACTCAAGCCAATTTTGAATAATCCTTGTTTGGACTTTATGTTCTGATACATAATTATGCTAATAATGCATAAAATATAGGTTTTCTGGAGACAATCTATGGTTCCACCCTCCTTGCTCGGATAAATGATTTTGGCTAAAGACAGATTCAATTTGCTAAAAAAAATTATTAAACCAATATCATTTTGCTGGTTTTATTGATTTAGTTTTTTCATAAAATTATATTTCGGACCGGATATTGGTACGAAAACAACATACATTCAATCAAAAAATATTTTTATCAAACATAAATATGATTCTTTAGTACATTGGCAATGTTTAATGTAACATTTAATAGATTTGAAGAATATAAAGAATTTGCTAAAAGTAGACCAGGCCCAATTAAGCTAGGCCGAGCTGATTAGGCCAAGCCGTCACGGTAAAATTGGCCGTCCTAAATAATTGTAGCCGTCCAAAAGACAGCTGGATGACTCGCTGACTAAACCTATGTATGTAATCTGATCATCAACTAATTCCTATGATCTACCAAGGACTGAATTGCAAGGACTGAATTGGATTGAATTTTCGTTTAATTTGATTGGCAATATTGTAGAAAGAATGAAAAACAAAACATAGGTTACCTTTAAGAATCGTAACATTGCAAGAAGCTTCCTGAACGGTTGCAACGCCCAATGACTATGCTGGTACAGCAGTGTATTTACAACACCAGGGTGGACACAGTTAACAGTAACATGACTTCCTCTTGCCACCAATTTCTGATGAAGTTTATATGTTGATAGAATAATGGCTAACTTGCTAACGGCATAGCTTGAATATGCACAATAAACTTGCCTGTGTGCAAAATCAAATAATACTTTAAGCTGGCCATGACTGCTTCACACAGTAGATCTGAATTGCTTTCTATATTAACAAAATTCAAATTTCTAAAACAGAAATCATCAGTTAATATAATCTACAAGTACAAGGTGACTGTGTGTACCAATTCATTTGTTGGCAATATTACAGTTAAACCCAAGAGGACTGAGCAAAATAACAAGTAATTAAAATATTACATTCAAATTCCAAAATGTTCCACTTAAATTAATTGCTCAAATTTTTACAGCAATTTTGAATTAAATGAAAATACACATTTTACAAACATTTCACTGAAGGAGGCAGAAAATCTAATGGTTATGCGCAATGCTAATAATGTGCGGATTAGTATGAGGCTATAGATATTTTTTGGAAATTCAGTATTTTAAGATCCTATGGAAAACTAAATATTTTAATGTATTGTTTTGACCAATAAATTGCTTTGGAAAAAGGTAAAACTAGATAGAAAACATTGTGCTCACATTGTGCAACACACAAACTGTAGCCCTTGGCATTTAAAATAATCAGCATATTGCAAGTGATATTAAAAGTCTACTAAATTTTGAATGTCACAAAGATGATGCATCTGAAAGTTGAGATTATATGAGAACATTCTGAAAATCTTATTCTAAATGAAAAATGTTATGTAGAAAATCAGACACCGACCAATAAACTTTGAACTTTGACATCCAAAACAAGAATCTATCGCACGAATCATTCAAGTGAAATTTGAGCTTCATTAGATCACATTGAAAATCTAACCTTTGGTCATAAAATAACCTGTGACATTGGTTATGCGATCACCTCAGTGTACATGGTACTGATACAGGATCACATGGTGGTGGCTACTGACTGACAGTCAGCACTTTAGACTACATGTTAATGTTTAAAAAAAAAAGTACTCTTGCTAACCATTTTTTTATCACTTGGAATGGTACAGTATAGTCAGTGAGTTTGGCCGCTACCGTACCAGTATAATAGTATTTTGAAAAGTTGAAAGGAAAACTTGACATTTGACACAAAAATGACCAATGACCTACAGTATACTGTATGCTTTGGTTGAAATCAGTCTATGGGTATGGCACTAGTATCATTTTGAAAGGTTGAAAAAGAAAACATATTCTGTAATTCAAAACAATACAATAGGTCTTTGGGGTATCTACTCAAAGGAATATTATTATTATTATTATTATATTATTATTGTTATTATTACACAGGTCCTTACCTGCCTCAGTATGTGGTTATATGAGAGTCAAAGGGCTAACTTGCCAAATTATGGACTTGGTATTTAAAAATATTACATTGACTAATAGTAGATTTATTCTATTTTTTTTATGTGTTTGTGGTGTGTTTGTGATGTAGTTTTAATGTTTTTCTCCCCTTTTGTTAATTCAATTTTGATATCATTTCAGACTAACAACTAGATATTTTTTTTAAAATCATGCATCCTACTAGTGAGTTGTTAAATTACCAAAATGCAAAACTCCCCAAAAAATGTAACAAATTCCTGGATTTTTTAATTTAAAAAAATTAAAACCAGCAATCATGTTTAGCTTCCACTAATAATTTCCTTCTATTTTTAACATTTATAATTTTATACTGAATTACCTTTCAATTTTAATCAATTTCAAAATTAAAGGAAATGTATTAATTAGTATTTATGAATAGCAGTACCTGTTAATTAAATTGTCTGCTTGAAGATCTCCACAAACATGAACAACAGAAGATATGTTTACTATTCGTGAGAATTTGCTCACCTCGCCTGAATCAACCAACAGATCTAATAACAGTAACGATAGTAGAAAGTGACCCAGATAGTTGACCTGAAATTGGAGTTCAAAGCCGTCTTCAGTTTCTGAAAATGGTGGAATCATCACTCCTGCTGTAACAATAGAAAACAGAATGTAGAAAACAGTCAAATTTTACTAGAAAACATATATTCAATTTTGGCCTTTGCCACACTTTTATGGATTAGTAACATTTTTATATAGCACATTTATTCTCCTTATGCAATGATTACAAAATAAGAGGCCAACAAACAATGAGTGTGATTACTCAAACAAACTCAATATTGGAGGAGAACTAGTTTACCACATTCCCTGCCAGTGAGGAGTATACCAGTCCCGCAGGGTGTTGCCGAGGGACGTCTATACTCGTCAAAACCGGGGTAACATTCCAGCACTTATTACATCAAATTGTTATACATTGTGGGAACAACAGACTTAACAGCTGATAGTTCAGGGAAGATACATCCAGGCGATAATGTACAAATATGTATGTTTGTTTGAGTTTTGTTGCCGGCAGTACAAAATATTACATAAGTGGGGGTACATTAGGATAAGTTTGATCACTCAGTTGGTCAAAATTGCCTTTGCGTAGGGTTTGATAATCCCCTTATCGTGTCAAAGCCAATTCAATGACTGGTCGTTGAAGCGTGCGATGTGTACCATTGTAAAATAGGGGTATTTAGTTTGTGTGAATGTAGAGAAAGATGTAGGTGCAGGCTCATATAGTACTTCAAAATAAACAAACAGGTAATATTAATATTATACTTCATTAGGTATACATTTTTTTAACACTGTAGAAATGTGCCTATTACAGATGCTTCTACCATGCACTTGCATGACCAATTGAATATGGTATGGTCTGATTATCAGATCTGAAACCGGAGTTTCGCCGAGGAGAATACGTGGGCCTAGCAGAATATCGTCATTTATATACTGTCATAACTACTATATTTGTTATGTAAATACATTAAAAAATGTATCTATACTTCATCTACACAATCACAAACTAAAAATCAAAATAATATTTCAAGATAATGCAAACAACATTCTAAATTTTAACTCCAAAGCTAAGCTCCTTCTGCTCAAAAATACGGTTGAATACTCGTTCGCTATTCTAAAGCATTGGCTTCTAAACTGACTTGCTACTGGTTGATTCTTACAAAAATAAACCAATCAAATTGATTTTTACATATGTTGTAGCTAATAAATAAAGCTACATGTTGCCGCAACAATGCCGAAAATCAGCCCAATATCAGCGGAGCTACTACCTAAAAACTTCGGGTGGTTCGCCACATTTCTGCTAAAACCGTAGGTTTTACACGGAAAAATTTGAAAAACCACGGTTACAAAATTAAAAAGTCCGAGGAGATTTGGCAATCTTATGGATTAAAATTAAGATTACTATAACTGTTATTAAATTTTGAATAGGATAAAAGAACAATGGCGGACAAGTAGAAGTAAAGTTATGAAGAGAAATGTGCGGAAAAATAGCGAAAACAGCTGAAAATCGACGGTTCAAATTAAAAATGAATTCGCGACGATCAAACTTATCCTAATGCCCTCTAAATATATAATGACATATGTAATGACATATATAATGTCAATCCATGCAAAACTCGCACTTTGGCAGATGCAATAGAAAGTACTTTCTCATTGCCAGTAATGAGTTTACTCGTCCCCTAATATTTTCCTTTCAATTTATTAGACACACCATTTTGAAGACTTATGACTTGATAAAATTTCAAGAAAGTATATACTGTAGTATAGTAGTACATGTATGCTTGTTTTGGAACACGGGACAAAATATGACAATACAGTCATACAAATGATCTGATTGTTCAAATAAATTCATTGATGATAGGGTAGCAGCGAAAATAATACCTTGAAACAGGCTAAAAGAAGCATTCTGACAGCCGCAACTTGTCAGACTAAACATAAACAAAAAAATGTTTGGATAGGGGTGCAGGGGTGGCGCCAGCGGAGGAGCCGATTATTAAATAAGCCTTTGAAACCCAAAGTATTTTGTCATACTTTTTGCAGGGGGGGGGGGAGCTTCTCTCACTGGAACATATTCGAGAGATTTTGAGCGACGCTCAACCACATTCACTTTTTGTAGGGGACATCGGCCCCCACATCGGGGACATCGGACCCGCCGTCTGTCAAATCCTGGCGATACCGCATATGATCTTCGAAGATACATTTTAGTGAGGGTTTCAGGTGTGTGGAGAAGGGGATTATTAGAAGAACGAAGTAATCAGGTGCAAACTCGTTCAGAGCTTTTGGGTATTGAGAAGAAATGAAATCGACTTACATATTCGATCGTTTCTTCATATTCATTGAACAGTAAAAGGTGTACTTGTTGAGTTACAAACTGAATGGTTCTGAAAAACAGGGTACACTGTGCACTAGCTAGTTTGGATTCTTATTAATGCTTAATAATAATAATTTTGGATTTATATAGCACCTGACGATTTCGCAACCTCGAGGCGCTTAGGACAGTAGCATCAATTTTCTATGCACATAGCATTCGTCAGATAGCACCAGCAGCAAAACACAAACATACTGTAAGTCACACATTATCACATTTTAGCCAGTGTAAAACAGGGTACATTTTGATGTCCATAATTGTTAAATCCCTGTCTACAAAATGCTTGACATTCAATATGTTTATAGAATCCTTATTGATTTGTCAAAATGTTTGTCACAATTTACAAGCACATATTCTGATTACAAAAAAAAAAAAATAGTCATGCTTTTTGAACTCGTTACACATAGCATTACGTTGTTTAATTCTAGAAAACTGTGCCTTTCAAAATTCAAGAGTAGTATTATCACTTCCTTTAACAGAAGTACACCCTTCTGAAAGAATGATTTTAAAAGCACAATGGAAACGTCAAATTTTCACCATAAAAACATTTAAGTTTGTGTGTGGCTATTTACTTTGCAGTTCATCTTCTGATTTTACTTGTTTTTTCCCTGACCCTGGGATCCCTTAGGCCTGCCTTACATTGTAAGTTCTATCAAAAAGCACATTAAGTCATTAAAATGTATTGTATAACTTTGTCAACAATAAAACAAACCAATACAGGGAGAAATAAGTGGGTGTTAGTGTAAAATTGTAGTTGGTAGGAGGTAAATTTCAATGAGATATAAACGCTTCTTTTGTACCAATATACTGCAAACTTTTATTCAGCATCAACTATTCTACTCTAAATATACAATCGACTCCAGGTTACTCGGATGTTAGAGTGGAACCCATTCAGAGTGGAGTCAGTTCTTAATCTCTACTCTCTGCTGTCTGATCACTGAATCTCTGGATCAGTGATGTGGGGTGTTTGCCTATACTCAAAGTAATGGGGGTGTGTCTCAATTAAGTCACCCCATACTTTTAGAGTTTCTGATTGGATCATAGAGAAATTCTTTCTCTATGATTTAATAACTTGTTTACCAATAAGTTGCTAATTAAGATATTAGAAACTTCAAGACTTTGGCTTAAAACTTTCAATCACTGATTCATAGTGCGAGAAAGGCCAAGTCCAATTGACTAGGGTAAAGTTATAAAATTGTATGATTATATTTTCTGTATACTCAGGTTGACTATTCAAGCTGTCAAATCAGTTTAAGACATTTAACAAGTGAAGGGGTATCGATGATATACAAATTCCAATGGTTATATAAGTTAGTACTATTGAACCATTACATCCCTTTCAATTTTTTAAAAATTTTTTTGTTGTTGTACCGGTACATCATAATATAAGGGTAAAATATACTACAATGCTCTTTTAGGCAATTTAAAACATTTACTAAATTAGAAACATAATTTACTAAATAAGGCTATAGGTTGATATTCTATGACATTTCTATCATACTTATTCTTGTCAAAATTAAACTCTTGAGATGAAAACAATTAATGAAAAGAAAAAAATGTTAAAGGGTTGAATAATATAGGCTATAAGTCAATCCTGACGTCATCTCTGAAACTCGCAATTTTATTTATTTTTAATTAGTGTATGATTTGCTTGATCTTTTTTTCGGTTTGTTTGCAAACTCACGACATGTTCTTCTAACACAATCAAATATTTATTCATCGTATATATATAATTATTATTATTATTTATTATTATTATTATCATTTCTTTTTTTTTTCTATTTATTTATGTTATTATTTATAATTTTTATCAATATTTTTACTATTATTTATCAACGGTTGGTGTGGTCGAACTATCCCGTAAATAATATATTACAACAACATCGTTTCTGCGTTTCCATGCGGATCTTGGCCTATCATGCAATATTGGAATTTTGGATGGATGTAGTTTCAGTTTTTAAAGTTTGTATCGATTTCAATCTTATCAATCTTGCTAGGCCTGCTCATCCAGGTGAATGACGAAAAACAATTTCAAATCGCCTGCCAATCGGAGCCCCATTTTACTGGTCTACATGCCCTTGGTGAATTCACCTTGGCCTACAAGAATTTTTATCCAGATTTTTCTGAATCCGTTTCCACACATGGACATGTATGCTGTGGTCTACATTGACACTGTCATTCTTTTTGGTCTTTTTCAAGATTTAGAACATTATTTTTACCACCACGTCATTTAGCGGGAATTTTTCGATCACTTGATCACTCGCTTTTGTTTACACTTGAAGCTGTAACCAAGTACCGACAAACGTTTGTACACTAATATGCAAATGTTCAATCCTGTTGCTAGTAATGTTACATTTTTAATTCTGTTGTCATCATACCAAAATTATGTTCCTCGTACAGTAGCTTAAAGTTTTCATCGACATTTGGACACAGTCATTCCATTTCTGGACCAACAGCTTTTCGTGGAATTATGGCTAAAGCCCTGTCACACTGTAGCGTATAGAACCAACGTATGCCAATGTTTATCAAAATATTGGTTTACATTCGCGCAAGTTGACATTCGTTCGTGACACGTTTGTAATACGTTTGGCATACGTTGTATTCGTTAGCTGTTCGTTGGGGTACGCTGAGGTCGATTTTAATTTTTGGACATGTTCAAAATATATAGTATAACAACGTTCTGCTACATACGCTAATGTATACGGTGAGCATTCGTTGTTTGAACGTTTCGCACGTTGGGTTTACGTTTTCTGTTTGTCCGTTGTTCGTCCAATCCCATCTGAAACGTTGCCATAGCAAATGCATAACGTATTCATAGCGTTTGTCTAACTAATGGGTAACGAATGGCAGGAGAACACTCAGCGTATACCGACCTACATCAACGTTTACAAGGCGTCAATACGTTAGGCATATGTGTGACATTTGCTGGGCATTCGTTGTGTACGCTGAACATTCGTTGGGCGAACGCTGTGAACGCGCTGTCATTCGTTAAATGGACGCTAGTTGTATGATGAGCATTCATTTCTCATTCGTTGGCCGTTCGTCTTTCACGCAAAAATGTTATTTTTTTGCCAAAAAAATTGAGTGTATTTGAGCGTATTAGGACTTAGAGAAAAAAATGAGAACGCTCGGCATACGTTAGGTCTATTCGCCACAATGTTACAGGGCCTTAAAGTACTCTATTTCAATGCTCGAAGCATAGTTAATAAACGTGACCATCTAGAAATCATGGTTTTTACTGAAGAACCGTCTTTGCTCCTCATCACAGAAACATGGCTTGACTCATCCGTAGATAGTTCCAAGCTTTTTCCAGATGATTACAGTGTTTAGCAAAGACCGAAACTAACATGGAGGTTGGGTGCTAATTGCAGACAAACACAAACTTCTTCCATTGTCAGTCAACAATTCCAAATTGATGGTCTTGATCTTCTTTGGACTGTTGTGCACACAAAACACGGAAAACTCCTAATTGGTTGCTTGTATCGACCTCCAAGCGCCAACATTTCTTTCTTTGATAAACTTCAGGAATCTTTTGATAAAATTTTAAGATATTCATTTATGTATAAATCTATTATTTTAGCAGGTGATTTTAATATTTCTTATAAGTACCTAACAATCATTTTAATCAACTAAAATGTGCAATAGATACTTTGAACTTAATGCAAATGATCTCTTTTGTGAGTAGACATTCCAATGACCTTACAAGTGTTGGAACGATAATTGATTATCTTTATACAAATGAAATCAGTATCCACAAAAAGAACAATTATACAAGGCAGCAAAAACTAGAGACAATTTAAATACTTGGTATGCCTATAAAAAAAATGAAAAAAAAAAAATGAAACACAGAAATCTTACCATAAATATATTTCTAAACTAGCCAAACGATGCTATGATTGGTAAAGCTTTTTGGGGGTTTGTACGCAAGAAGACAGCCAAGCCTGTGGCAAAAGCTTTTAATATAAATTAATGCTTAGTTGACGATCCTATTGTTATTACCAATGATTTTAATCATTTCTTTTCGTCAAATTTTACTGCTGAAGCCTTTTTAACCTCCAACTTTAATCTTGAAACTAAGTAATTATTGTAGGAATCACATTGGCACTCTTCCTCTCTCTAAAATTCAAACAAATCCTCAAGAAATTTTAAGACTCATTAATAATCTGAAATTAGGTAAAGCCCCAGGTCCAGATGGGATCACCTCAACTATATTAAAGCTGTCAGCAATCTTTATTTCTGATCCTCTCTGCAGATTATTCAATCTGTCCTTAACAACCAGCATTTTTCCTACCGAGTGGAAGAGGGCCAATGTGATTCAAATACACAAATCTGATATTTAAATATCTAAAATTTGTAATTATCGTCCGATTTCATTATGTTCTGTAGTTGGCAAGTTGCTTGAAAAAATTGTTAATAGACAATTACTTAATAATTTAATTGATCATCAGCTTATTTCCATTCCAACATGGATTTGTAAAAGGTAGATCTTGCACCACCTTGTTAGCCACTGCACATTATGTGTGAGCGAAAGTGCTAGATGAGCGTAATCATCCTCCAATCGACATTATTTTTCTAGATTGGAGTAAAGCCTTTGACAGGATTAGTCACTCTATAATAGTTGGCGAAAGGGGGGGGGGGGCGAAATTTGGGTCGATCGAGACAACAATGCCCTAGGGGTCCAAAGGCATGCCCCCACAAAATTTTTGTGTTCTAGACGTCGGAAAACAACATTTGAGGCGTTGTGGGCTATCACTTTTTTCTTTTTCCAACTGCCGGCTTCCACCCCCCCCCCAAATCCGCCCCTGAAAAGTTCAACGCAGAACGACAAGGGCGTGTGTTTCACGTGATACGCCATACGCACAACGTCTTATCACACGATTAACATCTGTTTTTGGAATTGAATCTTTTATCAGAATTTTGAAACTATGCTAAGCAATATTTCTTTTTAAATTTTTTGTCTCAAATTTTACTCTTGTAAATTGATAACTTTTAAAAAATTGTTTTTTTTTTTTTTTTTTGCTGCAATTCTTCTTTTTTAAATTTTACTGTAATTTGACTGATTTCACTGATGATTTTGTACATATATTTTTTAATTTATGCTAATTTAATTTTTTAATAATTTTTGTTCTCATTGGCATGGAAGAGCCACTAGACGGTGATTTAGTTCACTTTCTGGCAATTTTGTCCGGCCAACTGAGTGTTGTTTCCTGTGCTCTCTGTTTTCTTGTGTTTGTCAATTTGTAATGTTTTTTGGAGAAAATAAATGAAATAAAATGAAATTAACTTATTTTATTTATTTATTCACTTATTGGTGTTTTTATTTTTGCTTTTGTGTGTGTACTGTTGAGTGTGTGTTTTTTGGTATGTTTTTTGTTTGACTTTATTTCCTTATTCAATTTATCACTGTTGTTGGCATTTGTCATTTTATTATATAGTTTCTTTTTTCTTCTTACTTCGGACACTTTGAGTTACAAGCTCTTTTGAGTTTTTTTTTTTTTTTTTGGTTGGCCTTTTCATTATTTTATATTAATGTCTTTTTTGTCTATTTTATTGTTGATTGTAATTGATGAATGAACGAATAAATTAAATGTGCAATGTCTCTGTGTGTTAGTGCGTACTGCAGCATCAATCTGCATACACACAGCTAACCGATGACTGCTACAGCAGTTGATTATCAAAACTAACATTAAAAGACGACGAATGACTTACAAATGAATTCGGTCTCCCCTATGATCTATCACCACCGTTTTATAACCCAGAGCTTTCTGCTTATGCCTTAACCTAAACTTGAATCATATAGATCTTCCTTTACCTAACTTGCTCCAAAAATGTTAAACTGCATGCCATCTTCAATCACCAATTATTTTACATTCCCTGGCTGTAAATTCCATTTCAAACATTTCATTTAAATAATGTCCCAATGTTTCTGAATTCCATGACTGGATTGCACATTGCTTAGGTTAGATCAATGCATTCAAAAACTTTTTTCAAGCATTAATCTAACTTTTGTATAATAACTCTATTAATTACTTATTAATATAATCTGGCCTCCCAAGAAAATTATATGAAGTACTTGATCTTAAAAAAAGCATCCTAAATTGCCAGCGCATGGTGTGATGACTGGGAAATGATTGATACATTTATATAAAATCTAAACTTCTACTTGGTACCAACTAGTTCAGAATGGAAATTTAACAACATATTTAATTTATTATATAAAATCTTAATAATAATAATATTACTTCTATAGTACTGTTATTTTTGTTGTGTCAGCAATAAATCAGTTGAAATGAGTGCAGATTTTAAAATACTGTATTCCTTCAAGAGAACTTGCATCTAAAATGCACTGGCAATCCAAGAACTATGATTTTGCAATAAAATATGTTGAATAACTTGAGAATGACAGCTGGGCAATTAAACTGTCGATAAAAACATTCACAACACTGAAAACAACCTGTCGACTACAGCTTTTATTGAACCTAATTAATGTTTTCCTCTTTAGAATATTGCTGTAGAGAAATCTAGGACAAAATCTTAATTTTGTGTAAAAAAAAGAACCCAATTAGAACATTTATATAAATCATTATAAAAAAACAAATTAACTTCAATTAGCTCTTTCATGTATAAAAATAGGGAGAACACTGTCATAGAAAAAAATCACAGTTAGGAATATCTCTTCGGAAGCTACAGATCATAAAAGGAGGTCTTGCACCATCAAGCATTTCTAATTTGTTCTGGCAGCATGTTCCTTTTTTTCAGACTGCAAAAGTAAATGATCTGTCAATGTATGTTGATTCTGATTTATGATCCACTCTTGGAATCTGTAAGAGACTAACCAATAAAATGTGTATGAAGAAGTGTGTGGGGTCAAAATGTTGTTCATGGATGTGTAGATAAAGAAGTATGAGAAATTTTATAGTGGCAGCCAAGAAGTTTAAAAGATTTTTCAAATGAACTCAACGACTTTTATTCTAGATAATTTATTAACCACGATTTTGGCAATAAAATGAAGAAACTTAAGTTTATGTTAAATGAAATGATATTTTCTGAAGTTGAAGTAAAGAAACAATTTTCAATATGTAAAACAAATAAGGCTACTGGGTTAGATGGTGAATGCAACAAACTCTCAAAATGTTGTCGTGACCAACTTTAAAATGTGTGCTAATTGAAAACTGCTCCTAACACCCTGGGGTACCCAAAAGTAACCAAGAAATATATTTCCTATAAAAAGACGCAGCAACTTCTGTCTGTCTCTTATACACATCTAGATGTGTATAAGAGACAACTTTAAAATGTCTGCTAATTGAAAACTGCTCCTAACACCCTGGGGTACCCAAAAGTAACCAAGAAATATATTTCCTATAAAAAGACGCCGCAACTTCTGTAGCTTTATTCAATCCCATACAAAAAAGTTCTATAGAGCTCTATAGAATTCTATATAGAACTTTATATAGAGTTCTATATAACTCTATAGAGGCCAAAAAATTCTATAGAAATGTTTTATAGAGTTTACGCATTCTATAGAATTTTAATATTTTCTATAGAATGTTGTATTTCACTCTATAGAAAATTAGTTTGTTGCACAATTTATGTATTGGTAACCTACAGTGGATTTTCAATAAATGTGTTATTGCAGAAGCTTGGTTTTGAATATGAAACATGATTATTAAATAATAATAATAATAATAAAATAATAAATAAAACTATTGCTTTTGGCTCATGGTCTGATGTTGAGTAACTAAATAATGCATAGAGTTTAATATGTGCATCATTTTGTCGCAAATAATTATGCTTCATATTTCTGGAAAAATTTTATAGAAATCTATAACATTCTCTTTAGAAGCTGTATAGAAATTCTATAGAAAATTCTATAGACATCTATAACATTTGCTTGAGAAGTTGTATAGGAATTCTATAGAATATCTGTTTGGAAATGTATAACAGATGCATAATTTACAGTATCAATTAGCATGCTCACATTTTAAGTTAAAATGTTAAATTAAATTAAGCATTTAATTTAAACATTTAAGTTAAATTATACATTAAATTAAACATTTAATTAAATGTTAAAAACAGCAAATACTTAGCCTTACACCACATTTTAAAATTGAAATGAAAAATGAATTTAATGCACATATTTGTAACAAATACTTAATTAATCTTACAAAATCATTAACCAAACCACCATTATGGTGACCATTTTAAAGTTACTGTTAGTGTAACTTAAAACCTAACTACTTTAATCATCATTCCAGATGGGAGAGAGACATTGTTTTCAATAACCAGACAATGGATCAGGCCGTGATAGGGGTCCAATTTATGAGTTGAGATGCACGATTTAGTAAATTATTTAGTGTATGAAATGCTATATTATATATACTTTCCTACACAAAACAAATGATTAATTACAGAAGGTTTTATATAAATGCATTTAATAAGAAATATAACTCAACTGGTCTTAAATGGTTTCCCCGGCCCTCTATTAAACATGGTACATTCCTCAACTGGGTGGTGAAATTTGAAAGCTAACGGAACAGTCTTCATCGACATCTCTCTCGCTTGCTGCACCCTTTGTTGTTGTGATGTCCTCCTTTTGTTCAGTAATAATTGGGGTAATAATCGCAAACTGATATTTTATTGAAATGGTTAATACCTGTAGCAATGTCTATGTACTAGTTAAATTGACGTTCTTCCGTTGAAACTCAACCTAGCCTAGGATAGCCGCTAGGCCTATTCTGTTGCCATTTGGAAAAAAAGAAAGAGTCCGCAACATGCCAAGGTCTCTAGGCCTATGCACAGTCAGTATTGTGGTAAGTAAAGAAAACATAATCTCCTTTCGTCCATTAATGTACGCCTTCCACATTACGCCTAGTTACTTATTCTAGCCTAGGTATAATAGCCTAGATATAATTTTGTAGCTAAGTATCAAGTTTAGTTCAGTCAGTTCGTCAGTCAGTGCAGTGGCAGTGTTTCTGTTCGTATACTGTATTGTTTAGGCCAGGCCCTAGGCCTAGGCTAAACCTAAGAATTGAGTAAAAAAAAGTGCAACAGGTCAGGTACGGGCGTTGGGACACAAAAGAAAAATCGTTGTTTTTTTGCCTATACCTAGGCCTAGGCTTAGGCCTCTTCCTTAACCTAGGGCCTACAGTACAAGTACCTAGCCTAGCTAAGCCTAGGCCTAAGTCCTGCCCAACAAGGCAGGAAATTTGAAAAATAAAATGCATTTTTTCTTTTAATATCATTTATTTATTGTATTTTGTGTTAACCAAAAATATTGAGACTTGTTTTTTGCACAGTTCAATATACTTCACTCTTTTTCAAAATGAATGATTGTATAACTGTCAACTGTCTGACCTCAATAATTGGTATTTTAAATTCGACAACCACACAAATCATGCCCAAAAACATCAATAGCTGGAACTTTTTAGTGTACTCATATTCAATACATAGGAAGTTTCAATTATGCTGTAATTAAAGTTTGAAATATTTCAAGCATAATTATATTTTTGTTGACCAAAAAATATGGTATAAATAACTGGGGTGTGAATATTTTTCATGGATGTCCATTGAC
>NW_022692572.1:299138-326519 GCF_011630105.1 Anneissia japonica
AGAGACAGCCCTAGCGTAGGCCTAAGTCCACTGTGGGACTGGCCGGCCCTAGTACGGTAGGACGGCTAGTCTAGGCCTAGGCCTAGGCCTAGGCCTATATATATGTTTATCGAATGTATTATCTTTCACACACAACTAAGACTCTATTCTAAAAATATTATCTTTATTATTATTAGTTTGTTTATCACCCTATCTGTTCTAATGTAGCTAGTCCGGATGGTAAATAAAAGTGATGAGTAAAGGTTTTTTTTTGCTTTATTTATTTATTTTTTTTTTTGTGAAATAAGAAAAATATCACCCTTGGTAAAACATGATTGATAGAATAAAAACAATACGTACTGCCAAATTTCACCCTTGGTAAAACATATTAATAAAAAATACGAATGATATCTAGGCCTACTATGTCTAGGTCTAACTGTTCAATTAAATAAAAAAAATTGTAAAAATAAATTAAATAAAATTTACAATTTTTTCCCCAAACTGATTTTTATTTTTTCAGTACCTTAGAAGATATGCGCGAGGGTGATTAAATAATTTTTTCTTTTATAAATCAGTTGACGAAATGCACAAACATAGAAATTTTAAATTGACAATTAAATGACAATAACAATATTAACCCACACACAATTGGATTACAAAAAGCACAAAACAAGAAACAATGTTATTTTTCATAGTGAAATTCATTTTCTATATGGCAACATTATGCATGGTTTCGAATTTGATTTAATTCATTTCAGATTCAAGAAGAATGACATTCTTAAACTGAATGAAGTTTTCCACATTCCTGGTGAAATATGCTCGTAACGGGGCTATATTTGATGGGATAGAAGCACTATGTGCACTGCTAAGAAGATGTGCATATCCGTGTCGCTATGCAGACTTAATTCCTATGTTTGGCCGTTCTGTCCCAGAGTTGTGTATGGCAACTTATGAGGTGTTGGAATTAATCTACAACAACTTTCATCACTTATTAACGTCTCAGGATCAACCTTGGCTGGCACCACAAAATTTGCAAAACTTTGCTGATGCAGTACATATGCAAAAGGTGCTCCACTAGACAACTGCTGGGGATTCATCGATGGGACAGTTAGACCCATTTGCTGTCCAGGAGAACGACAAAGACTGATGTACAATGGACAGAGTTCATGCCATTAAGTTCCAGTCGGTTGCCACACCAAATGGACTTATTGCTTATATGACTGGCCCTTTCTTGGGAAAACGGCATGATAGTGGTATGCTTGCAGATTCTGGGCTTCTCCAACAATTCCAGCAATATTCAGTTGGTCCTACTGGTCCTACTATGCTTATATGGTGATCCGGCATACCCGTTACGACGTCAACTTCAAGGCCCATTTAAAGGAAATCATCTTACAGAACTTCAGGAACAATACAGTGCTAACTGAGTTCTGTTAGAGTCAGCATAGAGTGGACATTCAATGAGGTGGTAAATTATTTCACGTTTTTAGATTTAAAGAAAAATCTAAAAATGAATCTGAGTGCCGTGGGCAAAATCTACCTTCTGTGTGCCCTCCCCACAAATGCACACACAATTCTTCGGTCACAACATCTGTCTTTGGGGTAGACCCACCAATGTTAGGAGTTTCAGTTACCACCATTTTAGAGTGGTTGTTAAAAAATTAGGACATCATAATGTTACTGTTTCTAAATATTTATATTTAAGCAACATTTTTCCCTAATATATTCACCTTATAAGGATAAGGACATCCCTCTCTAGGCCTAGGGCCTAGCCTACCTATTATTTATTTATGCCAAATGTATATTGGTGAAGTAAATTTAAAGAAGCCAAATTACAAACAATTTTACTTACCTTAATCTAGTAGTAGGGCCTACTCTGTTCTATCACATGTATATCTATTCTAATTGTTTGTGAAAGTAGCCTAGAGCCTCATGACAAATAAGATGATGCCTTTGCAATAATGTATATTAGAGTCCTTCCCTCAAATAAAAGTTTCTTCAATTCAGCAACACATTGGTAACTGCTTCAGCTGTCTCTTATACACATCTAGATGTGTATAAGAGACAGCTTGTCCGTTGAGGAGAGAGGTGATTATGATAGAGTGAAAGGGGCTATCCTTAAAGCTTATGAGTTAGTACCCGAAGCGTATAGACAAAATTTTAGGAATAATTGTTTGTGAAAGTAGCCTAGAGCCTCATAACAAATAAGATGATGCCTTTGCAATAATGTATATTAGAGTCCTTCCCTCAAATAAAAGTTTCTTCAATTCAGCAACACATTGGTAACTGCTTCAGTGCTAAATAATTAAATAATTATATGACCTCCATCAATGCTGTATAACAACTTTTCTTCAAGTACTGTAGTATGAAGTAGTGATGTATTCCTCTTTGCACTTGTGTTTTGGAGTGTTAGTGTTCAAATGATACAGTTTGCTGTTTGTAGTTGTTTGTCACTTCCCTCTTCTACAGTCTTTGTAACAAATTATAACGAAATGTTTGTTCCCTGGATACGATTTTTATTGGTTTGCAGTAGTATTAAACATGAATATTCATAAAACTATACTGTATATCTGTGGAAATTGTTTTATTTAAGTGTATACACACAATATACAATTTAAAAATATTTAAACTATTTTGATTATAATTTGTTTATTCATTTATATTTATACAGTATATGATATAGTGAACTTGCCTAAGATTTAGATAAAATTTGACTTGCAGATCATTAGTTAATGGGAATACACAACAATTTTGGCATATAAAATAAGGTCAACTTAGAAGTTACTTGAGTTAGGTAAACTAGATTTTGCAAGCTTAACATTAAACAAAAAAAGCAGATGGAACAAAGAGCTGAATAAAAAAAAACATGGGGCTGCTAAATTATTAAAATTACCTTTTAATTACATATTTATAATTATTTGATTACTTATTTTTTAATACTTCCAACATCATTATCATAATATTGTTCATCTGCTGAGTTTGCTGTAGCATTTGCTGTTGCATCAACTCTATTTGTTTGGTTCTTTCAGCAGCCTCTTGCTTTCTAAATTCTGCATCTTGCTCCATTTGCTTCTCTTTCAATTCTTTCTCTTCATTTCTCCACTTTAATTCTCTCTCCAATTTTTCTTTGATCATGAGCATAGTCTCATTCGACTTCCTTCTTTTCTTGTCTTGCACATCTTCACTCTTTGTCCTGCAGTACAAATAAGATCAATAAATATTGTCATAGTCACATCTACATTTTTTTTAATGATTCAGCATGATTGATTGTTTATGAAGTACTATCCTTTTTTATATGGATATAAATTCAAACTATCTTACATTTTAATTGGTGTCATGGCATTAAGACATCTATTTCACATTTCCTGCGCATCCTCCTTCTCTTTCTTTATATTATCAGATGGAAGACTTGATGTTTCAGACTCCTTTTCAAGATTTACCAGCTCCTCCATCGCCTTGTCGACTTCTGTCTCTTTAGGGGAGATCCCCGAAGCTTTTTCTTCCTTATTCATTTTTTTTACATGCTTTGTCTTAAGCAGGTTGTATTGCTCCCTGTATCCTCTGCTATCTGTTTTATCAGTTTCCCACATGGCATTTAGATTAGAGGCCACAGATTGCCACATTTGACCCCTTTCCCTGGTTCTTTCCTTGTAGCTGAAAGGATTTGTTACAATCATTTCCTTAAGTAAAGAAATGTCTTTACTATCATTCCAGACTACTCTGAAAAATTAGGATAATATAAAAGAGGTTGAACAATAGGGACTTAAAAAAAAGAAAATGAAAAAATGTATCCATTCTTGAATTTATGAAATACTATAATATAACAATACAAATACCTTTTTCTTACTTGAGTCTGCAAAGCCATCTGGATGGGATTAGCAATTACACTAAACAAAAAAAACAAAAAATAAAATAATTAAAATATGATATAATTAAACACAATTTATATTAATTTTCAATTATTTTTTTGGAACAATTTATGTTTTTTCATGATTTTGAAAAACACAGTTACTCGATTTGGGTAGACCTACTACTGTAATAAGTTTGCATTGTAGCCCAATAGAGAACTTCTTCAAATTCTGTTTTTATTTGTCTTTTATTTATACTATATTGAAAAAAAAAGTGGGTGGCGGGCCAAACTAGTCCTATATTTATTTGGGAAGGCCTTGCCTACACTGTTACAGACATCTAGGCCTAGGCGGCCTATGTCTCCAGGGCATAGGCTCAGTTTATAAGCAGTCTTTGTATAGAGGATCCACCTAAGTTTATTTACTGTATTCCTTTTTTGCAGAGTTCTGTGAATTTGCACTCTGTGAATGTAAACATAAAACATGTGCATTTGACAAATGATTTGTTTACATAATCTAATATAATAAACTCACGATTCAATTTCGGTAAGTTCACCGGTCGGATTCCTTGTCGTTTCCATTTTTCCAAAACTCCTACTCACAAAAAGTCACATGTAAGGTTCAAGATGTAATATAATAAACCCACAATTTAGTGCTGTTCGCTGATCGGTCAGATTCACCAGCATTTCTATTTTACTAAAATCCTTACATCATTTTAGCTCTACCCACTCAAACAACTAATGTTTTCATGAGTACGCTAAACCAATCAAACTAATGTCCTGAACAGAACGCAAGAAAAATTGTCAGTGTAGTTACGCATGCGCACTTTGAAGTGGGCGGAGCTAAGTATGCAAATTATGACGTGTAACGTTTCCGTCGTGACTTCGAAAAGTCCCTAATATCTTCCATCCATAACCTGATCGCTTTCATACAAGCGACACAAATTTTCAGGCTTTTAAAAAAATGGGGCGCTGTTGGGGATCGTCAGAAAAGGGTGACCTAATATCATTTGCATATCTAGGGGGTGGGCGGGGGCTGCACACCCCTCCAAAAAGTACTCGCAAATTCCCCCCCCCCAAAAAAAAATCATGCTCAACTAGTTAAAAATATCCTAAAATTACCTTCTTTTGCGAGTTAGCACCCCTCACATAATCATCGAGGCCCCCTACAATGACCTTCACTTTCCCCCATCAGCCCCAATTCAATACACCTAGATATGCCACTGCCTACTACTGGAGGGCTCAACACAATTCCTGTAATGATACGGATAATGAGATTAGTTATGCTCTCATCTGGGAATTATTAACAAAGGTATTCAATATTACAGTATTAATCATTATTATTCTGTAATTTTCTAAATTATCAGAAGGTTAGGTTAATGTTGTTTTGAAGATTTGATGTAATGTAGAACTAGAAGATATTCTAATCAACTCACTTGACGTCTCTATAAGAAACTCTAGCACATTTTCCAATTTTAAAACTAAATTAAAAAGTTATTTATTTTATAATAGTACAACTTAATCTTTATTTCTATCTACTTTTAAGCTTTTCACTTTGTATTTTATTGAATTTTATCATCTCAAATTTGTTTGTAAATAATCTTTTAACTTGTTGCTGTTTGTTTTTTGTAAATATGTTCTTGTATTGTCGAGGGCCCCTTAAAATCAGCTCACGCTGAATGGGTCACCCTCTCGAAATATGGTTGAATAAATAAATAAATAAATAAAGCAGTCTATATGAAGTGCAATACAAAAATGCGTTATATTTTTTTATAATTCCAACCTCCTTTACTCTGAATGGTCCATATAAAATTTAGCATAAAAAATACAACAATGAAAAATGTTATGAAATGTGATAAACTGACTGCAGTATAAAATTGAGTACAATGGAGATAAATGTTTAAATTAATAAAATTCAGGTCAAACAGTGATGTTGAGAGAGGTCCATAGAAAATATAGGCAAAAGCTATTCAAATGTGGAACAGATTATAATTGAGCTGTAGATCATCATTCCCTAGCTAATCAAATATATTTAAACTGTGATTGGTTGTGATACAGTAGTTGTCTTTTGGATTGAGTTTTGCGTCAATTATAGTAAAAAGCATCCTGTAAGCACTAGCATCACATGCGCCTAAGAATTTAATTGTAGACATTCAGTTGAATATCTACTAAACAAAAATTAATGTTAATTAAAATTCTAGAGCTACTAATCAGCACAGAAGCCATTATTTTAAGATCAACATCATACAAGACAACTAAATGATAACTTTTCCATAAGGTCAGTTAGGTTGTGGAATACTTTTTCAAATGACGTAAATTCAATAAACCTTTTTAAGTCAGCAGTTGCAAAGCGTTGGGCTGGCTACCAACCTAAATTCAGTTGGAGGGCCGCATTGGTCACATATTAATTTCATTCATTGTTGGCCGTGCATGTTATAGAAAAGAGACAAATTTTAATAAATCTGTATGTGTTGAAAATTTAGTTATTTATGCGCTAAATGTAATAAATAAACTTGTTAGAGTACTGTAACTAACATATAATGTATATATTTACTTACCAACTGGGGAGGGGGGAGCCTTGGCAGGCCCCAATCTAAATGCTTGCTTCGCTTGCATGCCTTAGGGTGCATTCGGGCGAGTTTTTGTAGAGTCTAACACAGAATAAATCCGGAAACTGCCATTTCCAGTTCTAGCCCAAACGCGGACCGCCTGCTGATATTCGCTAATTTGATAATCCAACATGTTAATGAAGACTTATGACTATTAAACAACTGAAGGCTGCTTTACAGTGGAACAGGTACTACCTTCAATGACCTTGCATGTTGGTAATAGTACTGAATCATAACTCTCACTTAATTGTTTACAAAGTGTAATTAAGAAAGTCACACACAGTGCAATGAATGAAAGTTTATTCATGGTTTATATGCCCAAAATACACATCTGTGATTTATTGGGAGTTTGCAATGTATGCTTTATTATTGTTGAAGCTTCGGTAAATTCATTACTTGATTTTGAGACAACAACATTATGCAGTGGACCAACGCCAAAGTCCATTTCTTAATTAAAGCGTGGGGTGATGCAAGGGCTCAGTGCAACTTGATAGAAACTCATCATTTGCATAATACCTTAGGTTTTACGTCCGTGAGTTTAATGGTTTTTTTTGGAAGCCGAGTTCTGCACAAACCGGTAGTATTTTATTGTATACAATACTGGTAAGAACCCTTACCTTTCTCCCGTTCTCGCCCAAACACACCCCTAGAGAACAGATACCCAATAATTCTTTCTCCGCTACGCCACCGATATCACTGGGGTCATGCTGTAAACATTAATATTAATAATTAATTTATCAAGTAATTTAGATAATTAATTATTAAATAAGTGATTAAAAAACTAAATTATTTTTATCCATTAAAAATTAACGTAGGCCTATTTTTCATACGTTTCAATAAGTAGATGTTGATGCGTACATACAGAACAATGCATAAAAATACAGAACAAAATTACATGCGTATCTACACGAGCAAATTCTTCAAACAGACGGAAAAGAACGTCATCATATAGCAGAACAAACAACAGAAACACATACACATACAGCGATGCACCCATGATTTTGTTCATCCGATCATATTGTACATGTATACGTACAATTGTTTTAGTTTGGATTGGATTTATTCGGTGTAAACACCAAGGATAGCCCACGAAAGTCTAGAAGAAGACTTATTTCCAGTGGGGTCCTTCTGGTGGTGATTGGACAGTACACCGGGAGACAATCCCCTACTCTTTTCCAAAGAGTGTACTGTGTTCTTTAACGTGCACATGGGCCATAAATGCACACGGGACCAACGGCTTAAACGTCTCATCCGAAAGACGTTGCGCTATTGTAACTTGTATTTCAGCCCTCTAGCTGAAACACAAGGAGAGGCAGCGATGGGAATTGAACCGGGGACCTAGAGATCTCCACGGTTCAGCGCACACACAGTGACTACCACCAGATTAGCTGAATGAGCTAAACTACCTCTAGTTTGTTTTCTAAACGTTAATTATTCTTTATTTCATATAAAGAGTTTTTGGAAATCACTTAAGGTCCGATTCGATTTCGAATTATGAAAAGTGTAGGCTGTGGCACCGAGACCTCTGACGATTAGTGCCCAAAATTTGTATATTTTCGGAAAATATTTCAGCCACTCCAAGTCTCTTTCCTATTCTTCCTTTATTCTTTCACAATTTTGCATTTTTTCATATTTTTCATAATTTTATACACTCACATATAGTCATTTGTTTAGGCCTAGTCTAGGCTAGACCTCGGCTATGCTTATTACTATATTATTTAAATATACAATTTTAATAGATAAGATTAATTTAACATGGACATAGTAATTCATACTTAAACAATACATTAAATTTATATATTAATATAATAACGTTAACGAATAAATAACAATAACCAAACTGTGTACATAGTGTATCACTACTATAATAATAAGAGTAACATTTTCAATCTTATAATAAATTTTATACAGCCGGTGTTGTATTGACCTAGGCTACTATGGCTAATGACAGGTACGCTTTTACCATTAAAGGCTTTTTCTATGAATGGAATGACCTGTACGAAACACAAAATCCTGTAGACCAAACCCAGTACCGTTACAATTTTAATTGTGCGGGAAATATCCTCAAGGTGCGGGATATATCCTCAAGATGCATTACGTTTTTGTAAACAATTTTGGGTACTAATCGATTTTGAATTATGAAAAGTGTAGGCTGTGGCACCAAGACCTCTGACGATTAGTGCCCAAAATTGTTTACAAAAATGTAATGCAATAATAGCAATATTGACTACTATTGTAATTGTATATTTTCGGAAAATATTTCAGCCGCTCCAAATCTCTTTCCTATTCTTCCTTTATTCTTTCACAATTTTATGTTTTTTTTTTAAATATTTTTCATATTTTATACACTCACATATAGTCATTTGTTTAGGCCTATTCTAGGCTAGACCTCGGCTATGCCTATTACTATATTATTTAAATATACAATTTTAATAGTTAAGATTAATTTAACATGGACATAGTAACTCATACTTATAACCAATACATTAAATTTATATATTAATATAATAACATTAACGAATAAATAACAATAACTAAAATGTGTACATAGTATCACTACTACAATAATAAGATTAACATTTTCAATCTTACAATAAATTTTATACAGCCGGTGATATGTATTGACCTAGGCTACTATGGCTAATGACAGGTACGCTTTCACAATTAAAGGCTTTTTCTATGAATGGAATGACCTGTACGAAACACGAGCTCCTGTAGACCAAACCCAGTATACCGTTACGATTTTAATCGTGCGGGAAATATCCTCAAGATTCTCATGCATAATTCATCATTGTGACTCCAGATGGCACCACAACTTGCTGATCACAGCATAAGATTGGAATTAGTCAACACTTTCCATGTATCTTTGATCATGCTAAAGAGATCCCGAGACACTGACGTAATATTTATTGTGAGTACGATGTTAAAACATCCTTGTACTTTACAATTAAAAAATATAACTTGTGTATAAATAGGACCGAAATGGCTACAAAACAAGATGTTACATCAATAACAAAATATTTAAAATACAAATGTGTTTAATTCCATACATAATGCATTTTTAGATGCATCATGTCGACGCCTACCACTTGTGATCCCTAATGACAAAACATTTAGCTGATACTCAGCTATACCCAGAGGAAGTTGAGCCAACATATTTTATTAAAGTTTAATCACTATAAGTACACATACTTCAATACTCTCATGTTTTGTCTATGATCGTTAATTTATATTTTGAAAATTTCTAAAGCAAGTAGATTTCTGCACATGTTATGCAGATTAAGGAAGTTCAATCTACCAAAGCATGACCTTGTTGAAGTGTATAATTGTTAGATAAGACCGAGTGTTGAGTATGCCGTACCTGTTTGGCATTCAGGCTTACAGTACAACATAGCAATATGATTGAATCATAATCATAATAATAGTACTGTAATCATTTCAAAAAATGGTTTAATACTGCTAAAAATAGCAACAGGGAACTTAGAAGAGTGAGGTATCAGCACCATAAATGTAGAGTTAAAAGGTATCGAAAAAGTGCAATACCATTTCTTACTTCAACGGTAAATGAATGATTTTGGCTTAGCTGCAATAATAATTAACAACAATAATAATACTTATAGTAATGTCAATAATAATAATGATAGTAATTATGATTATTATTGATATTATTTATTAATTATATTGATTAATGGTTAGTTAATTATTGGTTGTTACTGTAATTATTATTGTTAATTATATTAATATTAACTATTAATTAATAGTTAATTATTAATTTATTATTGTAATGACAGTATAAAAATAATATAACAAAAATAATAATTAAATAAATGCATTACAAAACCATCATATTGGTTATTGGTCCAATTTAAATGACATTCACAATGACATTTTTTCTGTTTAATTTAAATGTTGGCCCCTTTTTTTCATGTCGCATTGTTCTTTCCCAATTTTGATGTAATTTTAATTGAAATTTAAATTTGTGTGCAATGCTTAGATGATTGTTTTTTTCTTTCCTTCTTTAATTTTTATATTTGATAATAACAATAATAAATATAATAATACAGTTATAATGATTTAATAATTAATAATAAAATAATTGATTTTATTACGTATGTTTTTTTAACCTGTTGTGTACTTCTGATGTTTCAAATTTTAATGTATTTTAATGTTACTTTTATCTCCTTTTTTTCATGTTTTGTGCTTGTGTTTGATTGATGTTTTGATGTTTTAATATTTGCCTACCTTTTTTTTTATTTGTAGATATCATAATTCAGCCTTGGCTGCAATTTTGATTTGAATAAAAGAAACTGAACTTACTTCTTACAGTATAAAGGAATTTTAAATGATGTGACGCTGATGATGTACAGCTGGAGTAGCAATATTTATCCTCCAGCACATTTCTACAATGAAAATTGGTCTCTCCACCTAAAGTCGAATCCAGTGGAGCGAATCGAGTCTCACTTGGCCTAGGGGCCCCCCCCCTAGTGGGGGTCCAGGGGGATTCACCCCCTGGAAGCCACAGATATTTGATGAATTATGGCGAATTTTTATTACTTATTTGATAGGCATCGAGTTACTATAATATGACTTTATGTAGGCTATGCTTTCTAATGTTGAAATCAGCTTCCAAAACCAAAACATTTTGAATGAAACAAGAAACAAAGAGTATGCAATGTAACCATCTAATTATATAAGATTCTATATTTTGGAAATTTTGCAACAAATCTGTCATGTCAACGACGCTTTCATGGTAGAGGTTGCTTCACCTATCACGATATATTCCAACCATCATGAGGCTATCTAAATGAGTATTTGTCATAACAGAATGCAAATTATTTTTAATTAGTCTCATTGAATAAATATTATTATTATTACTATTATTATTATTATTATTTTTATTTATTGTTGTTGTTGTTGTTGTTGTGATGGAAAGTTAACACAAACAATATGGTGGCTAAACGAATATTACATGTAAATATTTTTTTTTTATTTGTTTGTTCCCCGACAAAACTTATCGTCTTCCTCGATGGGGGGCTATGCTTCCCCGATGGGGGAGGGGCTATAGCCCCTCAGCCCCCCCCTCTGGCGCCACCACTGACACAGACACGTGATATACTGTATGCTGCCAACCACCAATATAATTTTTGGGATTACAGAAACTTTGGAAACATAATTAAACACAATCCACTCTAAAACAACAACATAAACCACATAAACAGTAGAACAACAGTAGTAGCACACATCCCCATGTTTACATTAATTGAATATCAGCCTTGCACCAGTAGGTGAAAACACGGGGCTCCGGCTACGGTACTAAGCATGCGTGACACAAAACAAGACATGGCTACCTAGCTACCATAAAGAAACACTTATATTTAGTTAGTTTACATCATTCCACAATGACAGCGACTGAAATGAACCAAACCTCCAAAAGATGCAATGGGTTTTTCAAAGTGCACACGGCAACTCGACTCAAAAGTATTGATCATCTACGTCTGAATGAAAATGCGACTTGTGTTAGTTAAATTGATAAGCCTATTTGAATTCAGTACTTCAGTTGTCTAAACACGGATGAGAAATATTAATTTAATGAAGTTTTATGTTTCAAGAGTCAACAACACTGATTTATTCTGTGTTGCAGATCGTTATATATATATATATATATACATATATACATTTTTATAATCACAATATTTAAATTTTTAAAATAATTCAATCAAAAACAAAGTGGGAACTGACACATTTTATTGTGTACTATTTAGTGACATTAGTTGTGTCTTATATGTGGTGTATTCAATTACTTTACTTTGTATTTTCTCAGGGATGTAAATATTTAAATATTTAAAAAATTGGATTAGTCTCATTAGCAGTTCCCAAGTTTTTCGTCAAATGTGCATTTTGTGTCTAGGAAAAATCAGTTGTACAACGTATCAACATATTTTTCCTCCACAGCCGGACTTAAAAAAATATTGTATATTTGTTGATCAGTTGGCATTCAATGATCAGCAGAGAAAAAAAAAAGCCTAAAAATAGGAACATCTAAATGGAAAACAGGAATTCAACAAATCTTGACCTACAGTAGTTTCTGCAAAAGGGCAAAATGCATGACATACTAAAACTGATAGTCAATTTGAAATACATCAGTGTTCAGTATTTCAATTTTTCATATAATTTGCAGTTACTTTTTTCAATTATGAGCAAGAAATTCACATATACCAGGATCAAGGAAAGAACATAATAATTCATCAGAATATGAGGACAAAGTCTAAAACAACAGAATGTGTTGAATTATGATCAATTATATTCTTTATTTAATAGGATTTTGTAATATTACCTTGTACTAGAGGATTCACAAGAAGTATGAACCCTTCCTTGAGTTATCTTTGCATTTGTATAAATATATATTTAAAATGATGAATCAGGTAGACAATAGGCTGAAGATAGTGATGTCATTACCAAGACGTATTTATTCCAACCAAGTGTTTGCAAAATGAAATTGACATTCTACAGAAGAGAGAAGTGCAGCAGTATCACACACTGGTGCGTTTAATACTTTGGAGACTACAGTAGGCCCTCAGGCCTCAAAAGGCCAAACACTCCAGGTTCTAAAACCTATAAAATTACCGTTATTAATCAAATGTTGCTGCATTAAATGCATCTAATATAGTTAGGTCTGTAATCCAAGAAACTCCGCAATCAGTTCAAACAGTGAATAGGCCTGCCTACTGTAGTAGTACTACTAGACTAGTAGGTGTAAATGTTCAATCAACAGTACATGTTGGCTAGCTAAACTGCACAGCCAATATGCATATACTTCGGTTTTCTTTATTCTCAGTTCAATGTGTTCTTCATCTAGTACAGTAGGTCTACAATTACTTTTTCTTTGCCTACATGGGCCATATGATATTTTTATACGAATACAAGGATAGTACAGTATATATATTTTTTGTTTTTGGTTAGGCAGATATGATCGATAATATAAAAACGCAAAATTGCGTGTAGATGACGTCACGCATAACTGCGCACTTTGAAAACCTTATTGTGAATATTCCGGGCCAAGCTAAATATTTGTTGAAGCCTGCATGTAAGAATCTCGTGCCAATTTTGAGATATCTTGCTAACAAGATATGGGGAGAAACGTAGAATAAAAAAAAAAGATGATGATGATGATCTCTGACAATAAAAAGATGTGAAGCAGATCACCAAAAAATTACAATTCACAATCAGTAATTATAAATCAAGTGTTGTAAGAAAAAGTACTATGCTACTGAATAAACTTGTGTCACATATTTTTGTAATAGGTAATTATAGCAACATTGAAAACTTATTTTGAAATTTAACAATAAAGACATTATTAAACAATAATTCAAAAGAAAGTATACACGGTAAATTTTTACGGTAATTACTATCTTTTTGGTGATCCGCTTCACGAGCGATCACCTCTTGTTATTGTCAGATATGATAATGAGCATAAACTTCCGGTCAATGTTGTTTGTAATGTACCCAAACTTTACACGCACGTACGCGTGCGTCAAAATTTTAAAATGCTCGAAATCACTTTTTAACTAAATTAGAGCATGTTACAGGCCATTTTGAGCATTTCAAAATTTTTCGAAATTTTCCACTACTTGCGCGCATTTTTACGCACGCAGCACGTACGGAAGCTAGACATTACGTTTTTTTACATAGTTTGGGTTCCTGACATTGTTTTCACAATTTTCCATTCTTTTCAGTCATCTTATGGCCAATAGCAATGCCGTACGCATGCATCAAACATGTAGTGATCTTTGTGCGCTTTTGTGCCGACATACAGTGAAATCATGCTAAAATCAGGCCTATTTTTAGGCTTTGCGAACGTCTTGCATACGAGTTTAAATCTACCGCAAATGCCGGTCAAATTAAGTCTGGTCATACAACTAATTCATAATCGGAAACATTTAGACCACACCATTTGCTGCAAATTTAAAGACCATCGCTAACACAGTAGTAGGCCTACTTACATCTTCTTGCCTGAGATTTCTTCACTCGGGTCTCCGTTTTTGGCTAAGATTTACACACAGTTATCAACAGTCTATTTTTAGTATATATGACCTCCCTTGACTGTCACTATAAATAGACTGGTTGTGAATGCAACATTCTCAACTGTCTATTTTTAGTGACTGACCCGGCCTTTACTAGACACGCATCAAATTAGTTTTCGATACGTGCATATTATTAAAAGATTGGCAATCGGAATGCTTGGCTCCTATTTCTAGTACACTGTCGTCGTCGACAAAATCAATTCTTCATTTGTATATTTTCCTTAATAATTCTGTGTTTTTAAATTTGTAGTGGGATTATTTTCATCTTTACAAAATTCAGTTTCTCAACTACTACAATGTATTATTATGTAGGCCTATATATATTTTTTATTATTATGTGAATAAAGATACCAAGATGATAAATATACCAGTGTTTATTTAATTTAAATTAAGCTTTACTTTAATTTTGTATTCTAATTTTGTATCCCAGGCCAACTCATCATTATATCCTATTGTTTGATTTTCATCTTAAAAATGTTGTGCAATTTAGTTTCTCAACTACAATGTATTATTTTATGCAGGACAATATATATTTTATTATGTGAATAAAAATACCAAGATGATAAATATACCAGTTTTTATTTGATTTAAATTATGCTTTACTTTAATTTTGTATCCTGTTCATAGTTTCCATTATTATTATTATTATTATTATTATTATTATCGTACACACTATCAGTTTATATCTCACAAAATGTTATGCAGCAGAACACGCACACATTCAAACAATTTCAATCTTCAAATAAATCATAATATGCAACAAAGCAGGTACAAATGAAAGGAAACACTTTTTTGGTAACAACATATTTTAATTTGACAAAATGTTGAATTAAATTACAGTATGTACAATATTTTAAACAATACAAGTGATTACAGACGACTGGGTCGATGTAAAATATGCAATTCTGGCTGCAAAAAAATAATATTAATACTAGACCTATATAAAATTTTAAAAAAAACAATAGCAAAAGAAAACATTTATTTAAATTTCATCACAAATTTACGAAAGAAGAGTCAATCCATGTCAAATCAATTTATTGCAAGTGATTTATTTTTAGCTAATTACACGGAAGTGCCCCTTTATTTTTTATTTTGATGACGTCATCATGGTAAAAAAGAATGAATTTTTGGAACCTTCTCATCACTCTTTCTTTAAATTTATCAATATTATCATTGACGATAGAAGGCGGCAGACTGCATTTTGACGCTATCAGATTGATATAGTACATTATGAAGAGAAAATTTGTGTGGCATTACCAACCAATAGGTTTTTAACTCTTGGCAAGGATCAATTTCTTGTGCCATTACTGTGCACTAGCACGTCGTGATGTGCATGTACGGTAGAATTAGGAAATTCTCAATATCGCTATTCAGATAGAGGGCAGCCGACTGTATTTCGATGCTATTGATATCAGACTGATAAAAGGTCAATTTCTTGTGCCATTACCGTCCACAAGCACGTTGTGACGTGCATGTCCGGTAACATTTGGAAATTCCCGATATCACTTTGCAATTAATTTAAATCACGTTTCAGGTCATTTTCAGCATCCCAAAACTTCCTGTAATTTACGCACCGTATGCTCATTTCCACGCGCACTGCATGTACTAAAGCTGGGAATTACGTTTTGTTACACGTTTTGGGTTCCTGACACAGTATTCATAACAAGGGGCCACATTTATCAAACTAGAATTCAGCTTAAATTCGTCTTAAGTACATCTTTTTTTGCTTTAGTCAAATTTATCAATATTGCTTAGCTTAAAAATTTCTTAAAATTAGAAAGATTGTACGTGGGCACCATCTAAGACCATTTTTAAGCAAAGATTTTGCAAAGATTGGGTAATAAATCAGCTTAAGATATCTTAACTTTTTTGACTTAAGACATTTGCTAAGATGAGATTGATAAATCCTGGGCCACGAGTAAACTTTTTCTGCCAATAACATGTGCACAGGCGTCAAGACGTCCTCGTATGCACGCGTAAATCTTTCCAAATGTTTAATATCACTTTTTTTAAAACTAACTAGAGCATATTTTAGGCCATTTTCAGAATTTAAAAAGATTTCAACCCGCACAGCTTGCGCTTCCTGAGGGTCAAAGTTCGGCGGATCACCAAATTCGTCCTCAATGACGAGTTCAAATCTAGTTTGGATATCTTCATCATGTATATCTTTATAGAAAATATTAGATGTACATTCTTTTATACAAATTGACCAAATATGTAAAATCTTTAGAAGGTTTTGTGTGTGCTACAATAAAAATACAATCAAATGACAAAAATCCAGAGGTGACGGAACTAGTGGGTGCTGTGTTATGGAGAGTAATGTGTGACTGGAAATGGTCTGCAGTCAGTTGGTTGTTACCATGCGCCAGTGATGTTGGAGTATATAGGAAACTATTAGGCCTAATGAATGAATAAAGTTCAGAGTTTGTCGGGTAGTGAAATGATTATTTCACATTTTAAGTGCTCCCTAAATTCAAAAGTGTAAGCTAAATTACGGTGATTAATTCAATTAGCGAAGATATGGAGACAAATTTCGAATCCCTCTTTCCAGGAGGGGATGCAAATGCTTTGTGAAAATGAGTACGCCGCAGTACTCATTTTCACAAAGAAATACACACAACTGGTTAGCTAACAATTATGTCAATGTTTACATGAACACCTGGGAAGGAAGGTGCAATCATGTTGTTACCTAGCAAACGTCTGTACTGTATGGGGGAGGGGCTGCTGATGTACTGTGTAGCGGGGGACGATGAGGCATAAGACTAGGCCTACTAGGCCTATTATATAACTAAGACAGTGGAATTATATGTGATAGAGAGTACACTTTCGGAAGAAATAAATTAAAATAAGAAAAAAAATAACTAAGAATAATTCATTTGGTACCTTGTTTTAAGTATTATACAATGCTAACAATGCGGCTCTTGTAGCCCTGGCTTGGGCAAAGCATCCATGTGCAAAGCAGAGGTGTTTGTTTATCCATGAAAAAAGCACGCCACCGGGAAAGTTTGCCTTACCGGGAAAAGGTGACGTATCTAGCTTATGACGTATGCATGCTAACCAATGTGAGTGTGACGTCACCAAAAAATGAATATTTTCTATTATAACCAAAATATTAATAACTACAAAGTTTATGGGCGTAAATTCCCTTAATACGAATGAAAGGTTGCACAATCTCCTTGCCATACAAATTACAGCTCCCACTGACGTCTTAGTCGAGAAATACAGGTAGCTGAAGTTTTTCTCGCAAATCTGACTACAAAACCACATCCAAATTTCACGTTCCACTTTTGACCGTGAGTTGTGCTTCGCACTCGCCGCTGAGGGCGGCGTTCCGGGAACCCTGCGTCAAGAATGGACAGCCCTGGGTTTTTTAATTTATAGAAGGCATTGATTACCTGCTAAATATTAATTGAGGTCAGTATGTCAGAGGGTCACTTTAATAATTTGAAAACCAAAAAAACCTGCCTGAATGCAATTGAAATGCAAGTTGTTAAAGCTACTTTGTTGCAATTCATAATGGGTTGCAGCAGCTTAATATACAAAATACACATTCTAGCCTAATGGGCAGCACATTAATTTGATTCTATTTACAGTTGGACACAGTGTACAAATGATTTACTGCATACTTACATCCAACACACAACTTCCATCAGTGCCTTAAAACCACTAAAATATCTTTGCAACATTAAATTCTTAATGATGACCTTTTTGTTTTATTGCAAGCAACAAAAGCTTCAGAATACTCCACTATAAAGTAAACATTATCATTAAACATAAAGTGCATGCTCAATAGCTGATGGCCTTGTAACCAAAATAATGACATGCCTAAACGGTCCTCCTGCTAAGAATTGTGATATTATTTAATCCATCAATATGAAGATGGCCATTATGTTAAAAGCTGCGATTTTTTTATTTTAACCAAAAATGTGTTTACGTTTCAAAAGGTATAAAATACACAAAATAATACAACAATTTTGGATTCGCATCGCGTACCATGCACCAAAATAGGCTAGGCCTTGGCCTCCTAGCCTAGTCCAAGGTTATTTCAGCCTTATTAGCTCATGAAAAAAAAAATATTGTTCCTTGTAGTAAAAAAAAATAAACTAAAATGCCGATCCTGAATTTCGTAAAATTTGAGTCGGTCAGGCGAGGCCAACACCTGTCTGATTAATTCGAGACCAAACACCCTAATAACATATAACAAAAACCAAAGGATTCACTGATTATACGTAAATAAAATGAGTATGGTGACTCCGAAAAATGACAGACATGAGGCCATAGTAAATAGTGTGTGACGTTTTCTCAATTTTGTATAGCAATATATTGTTTACCAGTTGGTCAATCCTTATAGTACCTTTTGTTTTTGTATATCTTGGTATATCAGGCCTGGTGTTACCATCAATATTAATGAGAGGCAGCCACAATATTTATTTGATTTATAAGCCATGAAACACTCGTACCAATGGCTGAAACATAGCGAGAGCCACTTCACAATCTGTCAACAGTGCAACCTGGAGCAACTATTAGGATGGCCAGCTGAGAATTGTCAGAGTGTGTTCGAACCCTCGTTAACAAGGTTCACAACCTGAATAGAAATGTTTCAATGAATTACAATACCACTGCATGCTCTGAAGACAAGCATTTAGTCAAACTTTTTGTGGGGAGGGGGGAGGGGGATTTTATTAAGTTTTTGGTTGGAGAAGTGTAAACAAATGGAAACACTGCTATTTAATTTTATCCAAAAGGTAAGAATTCTAGAATAATGAATTATAAAAAAGCGATCCTTCTAGCTATCCTACATAATAACATACAAAATATACATTACATCGTTTATATAGCATTATTTCATGAAGATTAGAGTGCTCAAAGCGTGGACTATAGTAGCTCATACAGTAATTTTCTTCTCCCCTAATGGCCTCTTCATATCTGCCGGGGCCAGGGCCCGCTATCGGGAATAGCAGGAGAAAAAGCACAATTTGTCGGGGAGAAAAAAAAATTATATGTATCTTCTAGGTATTAGTAGACTATAATAAAATCGATTAAATAAGCCTTTGAAACCCCTAAATTGTCAAAATTTTTTTTGGGGGGGGGGCTTCACCCCCAGGACCACTTTCGAAACCTTTTAATCGAAGCTTGACCACGCCTACTTTGCTTTCGTCGGGGAAATTGGACCCTTCGTCGGGGAAATCCGACCCTTCGTCGGGAATATATCTGACCCCTCGTCGGGGCATCGGCCCCCCTCGTCGGGGACCTCTTGCCCCCCCTCCCCCGTCAGGCAATATGGACCAGTACACCTGGGTAACCCCTAATCGTCTCAAAAGATGTACTGGGTATTTTATAGTGCATGAGCCAATTGTGTACACTGGGCCTATGGTTTATGGTCCTTATCCAAGAAGACTTGTTTCACCTCCTGAACCATAGGTGAGCGGGCCGTTCGAACTAGCGCCGATATTATAGCTGTAGGTTGCGGCGCCCCGGCCATTCGACTACCTTACATTAGAATGACTTTATTATTAATACCTTGTTTTTCAGAACCTATTTTTGTAAAGATCAGAAAATAAAATTTTGTTTTCTTATTAAGCAAAATGATTTTTGCTTAATAAAAGTATCAAGGCAGAGAAAAAATGGAAAATAAAATTTTATTGATGAATGTATTCAATTCAATTTCAATTCAGTGTAGTAATGAGATTAATAATATGCTTTAAATTTATATAATTAAGGAAGAAATATATATGCCTTATTTTATGATATCTCAGGGGTGTGGAAGGCATACAAAAAAAAATGCGAATTGGTTTTTTATTTTAATGTCCATTTTTTTTTTTTGTGGCTTACTGGCCAAAAATTTAATTTAATTTTTATTTAAAATGAACTTAATGATGGTTGGAAGGCTCGCAAAACAAAGTATAAAAAAGGTTTTGCCTAAAATGAATTTATCTTTTCTATGTCAATGACTTTTATTCCTGATGACATAATTAATGTCGAAATATTGAATCCCAACACAATGGCATGTATTTCAATACTTGGAGTATGTATTATACTTTCTAATGACTTTTAAAGAATTCTAGAAAGGCGAATTATAAAGAAAGCGATCACTGTACACCGGTAATCCTTGATCAATAAATGTTTGAATGATAATTATTACTGAATTGTATCAACCAAAAAAAATTAGAATGACGAGAAATGAATGAATTATGAGAAAGCGATAAAAGTACTGTATTATATTCACATCCATCTTTTCTTGATCAATATGCTTGTTCGATAATTATTATGTTATCTCCTTCTAGAATGACGAAAATATGAAAGTGATCAACTTTACCAATCCTAAAATAGCTTAACATTACTGTATGTTATTCTCAATCTTTCCTTAATCATTTTATATTTTAATGATTATAATTATTATTATAAAGTTACATCTAACAAATAAACACACAGCAACCATGGCTGCAGCCAAATTTAAATTTCAAGACTAATAGATCAAAAAATTTAAAAGACACACTCATCTCAACTGTAAAGCACAAGAGGCATCAATAATAGCCAACTGCTACAAATAGAAAAAAAAATAGTGAGAATTTATTAAGCAAGACAGAGCAGCCAAAGCAGAAATTTCTCAACAGATTACGCCATTAATAAATTAATGTTAATGTTTGCTAAATATGGAACTTTTTTAGAGATTATTCTTATATCTGATAATTTGGAATTATTAATTTTTGCTTCATGATGAACCATTGTAATGTGCATTGTAAAAACAAGATAATCTCAAGGTTGTGATGTTCAATATGTTTAAAAAGGTCATTGACAAATTGCTATCGGGATCACATTGCACATCAAAGACATCACATAATTGCCTTTACATGCTTTGCCAGCTCATTTTTATACTACGAAGTGTGTTGAAATCAAGTCATCTTTTCACTCTGCTGTTAACATAGTTACCATAACAACGTAGTCAGTTGATTAATATTCATGTCATTGCTTTACAAGCATCATTTTGACATTTTGAACTGTGGAAGAGACGATCCTTTTAAACTACATTAATATTCAGGCCCTTGAGGGCTCCCTACTGGTTTTATTACACATCTGTAAAAAAATCCAGGTTTATCATGACATTCGTAGGTTTAATCTTTCATACTTAAGATTTTAATCTAACATTCTTCAACATGTTTACAACTTCATGACTGAAATTTCAATTATTTTTTGCACAATTACTCTGCCGAAAAGAATTAAACCACTCTGATTACAAATTTATGATACTCTTCCTCTTTAATGGGGAAAATACAGAATATCTGCAATGACAATAACATTGAAAAATTCAGAGACTACGGAAATGTTATGTTCTACTAATACATGAATGTGAAAATATAGTATAACCATGTTTTTTAATAGCTAATTATACCTGTTATCTCAATGTCAGTCTCATTAAATTTCAAGAAACATATGGCAGGTTTTTATTTCGACAAACACCTGGTGACTCGAAGCTACATTGATACTTGCACTCAAGAACATCTCTGTTTTATAAACCAGACCCAATCATTTTTTTTAATTCATATTACAAAAGATGCTCATGTCGGAGGCCAGCAACAAAACCACATATACTGTAGGCAAAGAGCATGGAGTAAATAAACATAACACAACTTTTGGCTTGCTATAACAAATTACATAAACATTCGACAGGATGTAAACTCAATTAGGGAACAACTTCCTTTGGTCTAGCAAGTTCTTAAAATAAAATAAATTAAACAAATTATTTCTATAAAAATCATACCAAAACAAAACAATACAGTATTACTTAAAAACAAATCTTCATATACAGTATTTTGTAAATGTGTCTGAATTTTAATGGATCAAAAATGTTTCTAAAGCACAATCTATTGTCATAAGTGGTTTGGTGCAGAGTAATAAATGGTCAGTTCCCAACCTTGAGGTCTGGGTTTCAATCCCCCGCTGTGCACTTCGCTTGAGTTCTTGAGCAAAGGCACTTTATCTGGGTTGCTTCTATCCAACCAGGAATGGGTACCTGATGGGGTTGCCTGCTACTATGCCATCATGACTCAACACTTAAGCACATGGACCAATGACTAGGGAAAACCGAGCACTTTGCAACCTAAAGAAAAGGCATTATAACAAAAAACAAATAATAAAATCTAGAATGGAAATGTCTCTAGACATACTAAAAAATACAATGTCATGTATTGAAATATTACACAGTTGTTCTTCTGCTATGACTAGAGTATTAATTCTTTATCTGAAAATAATCATGCAAATGTTGTCATAATGTAGTGTGTAATTCTTATACGACTGTTTGTTCATATTAAATAAGGCTCTAGGTACAAAATGATGGAAAATTACTCTACTCTTATGCATCATGACATTCATTATCTAACTGATTATTACACAATAATGAAAAGTCTAGTTTTTTTCATTCAGAGGAATCAATTTACTAAATAAGTGTAAATTTATTGATAAACTCATTTTTTTTTTTAAATGCTAGACCAACGGCAACAAACATAACATAGCAATACATTGTTTTTCTAAGAAATATTCTTGAATCTTAGCAAGTCGTTATGGCAGGTTTTAGTGTATTTATCATTTAACAGTAAAATTACAACAGATTACTATAATTGATAATACAGAAACTTCTTAAGAGGATATAATATAATGTACATAATTTTTTTTTAATGGTTGATAGAGAACAATTAAAAACTAATAATTGGTTTTATTTTCCAATTGAAATTGGAAATTTTAAAATCTTGTCCCTGACTAAAAAGACAAATCATTTGTGCCAAAACTTTACAGTAAACTAATGGCTTTCTCGTCAGACAGAAACATATTTTTTCTTACAGTATATGAATCTATATTCTATTCTGTGGTTAATTTTCTAAAATATTCACCACATCAGAGTTGATGTCGATTCTAACTTTAGTACCTTTCAGATTATGCTGTCTCCACTTATTTATACAGTATGTATAACATTAACATTAACTATAAATTAAACATTGTGTGCAGAGACTTGACCTTGAAATCGTGCAATTAAATTGAGACACAGAAAGACGTCATTCAAATACATTCATTATTTTTTTCAATTCCAAATGACTAATTTTTTTAAAATATAGTAAGCCTTTAAAATGATTAAATATTTTTTTTGTACATGAATTTCAAGTTTAAAGTGAATGTTAACGAAAAACTAACACTGTCTTTTATTTTACAGAGGGTTAAAGGTTATTCATTTATATTGTGCAAAATACGAAAATCTCTATTCGCAGAACAAGTGAGCAGATGTAACTAGAAAAAAAAATAAACCCTAGCCAGCACCCAAACCGCAGTATGGGGATACACCCTCGTCGCTGAGCAGGGATTTATCAAAATGTGCCCTGTCCGGCACCAGTTGAGTCTCGGCCATCCCAGGACTCAGGCACCTCCTATCCAATAGAATACCAATGGAATGCTGTAAACTAGCAGAGAAAGTGATTGATGATATGCTCAAAAATGAATTTGTGGTACTTGATCCAACCAACTTAAATTTAAATTAAAATTGAAAATTGAATTGGGTCAAGTCTTGCGAGCGCATCAGGCAATTAGGCTGGGGGCCAGGGGACCCACAGTGGCCCCTAGTTGGAGTCTACGGGCATAAGGCCCTGGGAAAATTTGTGTTATTTTACATGATAAAAGACAGAATTGAGATTCTCCACCTTAATTTCTATAAAACCTCTAAACTTTTTAAGCTGGTGGCCAGTACAACTTCTTGAGACCAGCAGCGGGCTGACGTAAATTGTGGAGGTATTATTCTAATTATGTTTTCAAAGTCAACAACACTAATTCTCTTTTATAGGCCTACAAAGTCTTCCTAATAGGCCTATTATTAGCGTTGTTTTGTGATAATGATGGAATGCAGTAGCATGGAGAAGGGTGGGGGATAAAAAACAAACTCGCAGGTTCTTCTACCCACTCCACTAGAAATTTTCCGAACACAAAAAAATCCAATCATGTACTAAGTATTTAAAAACAATGAAGCGCCAGAAATTTGCCAATGAGGAGTCTGATACCACAAAAAGGGCTCACCCTTACTCACCTCAGCCCCAGCCATGGCAGGGGCTGAGGTGAGCAAATTAAAAAAAATAGACACCTCTAGATTCCTGGAAATGGCACTTTCCAACTACAAATACAAATACGTTTTGAAAGCAGCGTTTTCGACACAATGATAATGCCACTGAGCCTGCTCCTCAGATCCGCCGCAGGTACCGCCAATTGGTTAGACATCGCATCATGTGCCTTGCAACTTATATTTACTATTTATATCCATCATACTCCATCAAATGTGCAATAATCTCAATTATGAACTCAATTTGGTTTCACTTCTTGCAATTTGTGTTTTACATTTAATATTAGCTGTTGTTTTGGATATATTTATGTGTGTAGTATTATATTATTGTAACATCTGTTTTTATTATGTATGTTTATATTTATTGAAATTAAAATGTTTCTGCCATATATCTCCCTTTTTGGACAATAAAGAAATCTTTGAATCTTGAATCATCTTAAATCATATACGAAATACGAAGAACTTTATTGCAATCTCTCATTCAAAAAGGGGAGAAAAAACATTACAAAACAACATCACAAACCCACTAAACACATAAATAATCTACAATAAGGCATACAATTAATTAGGATGATTAAGTAAAAAATTCAAGTACAAAAATAAATAATTAACGTTGTTATGCAAATAGTACAGGTGCACTGGCTCTGCCAGAAAAAAATTAATTGATAAACTACATACTTTACTTTCCTTCAGCAAGTTCATTTGGGAACCACATTTACTTTTTTAGTAATTTATGATCAATTACGTCAAAACATTTTGATATATTAGTAAAGCACTTGGCTATCATTTTGCAGTCATTTATAGAAATCTAGTCAATTCTAAATTACCGTACATGCTGGAGGCATTAAGTTAAGTAGTTCTTCCAAAAAAGCATATTGTTTGACATTATGCGATCATTTTCAGTGATCTTGGACTTTCTACAATCTTTTCTACAATCTTTGCTATTTAGCATAACTACTGAGATTGATCTACAGACATAAACAGTTTCTTGGTTTCAAAATAAAATGTACAGCATTATAGCAATGAATTGAGATAGTATTAATAATATAATTGAAAATGCAAGGGTATCAAAACATTTAAATAATAATTACAAGACTTATTAAAAAATTATTAAATTACATTTTTAACATTTAGATTTAAAAGAAAATTAGTGAAATAATTTGTAGTTACACCAACATTTCCAGTCTGAAAATGTAATTGTACAGTTGTCCATTATAACATTTTGTGTTATTTTGTATTCAATCCAATACTTCAAATATCAAAACATAATACAAGTATTACATGAAAATATAATTTGATCAATGTATTCAGGCATTTACTTATTAATTGCATTGTCAGCAATTATAGTTGAGATGTTTTATTTGTAACAATTACAGCTTCTATCTACTGTATAAAGCATACTGATTTGGCAGTAACTCATACATAAGCTGGTACAGCAAACATTTTAGTATAAATAAAATTTATTCCAAATTTCCATTAATCCACCTAACAAAGTATGAGATTTAGAGGTATCTTCTTTCTTTCATTCTTTCTTTCTTTCTTTCTTCATTTATTACCCATTTTTTACACAATAATAATTCAATAACAATAAATAATAAAAATAGCAAATGGCTAGAAAATAGCATGCGCCCTAATGATCGAATCTAGCTCCCAGTCTTAAACCAAAATATATATTGTGGCGACTTATTGAACAAGTTGTAGTATTTATCTAAACCACTTTCAATTTCGAACAGGCTCCGTGTCATGGGTCTACATTTTTTAATTTATATATTACAAAATGTGTTGATGTCCTTTAACCAAGGTCACTTTGCTCAACAAGGAAAGTGTATCGTGATCATTTATGATGTGCCCATGATAGTATTAAATACACAACACTGGTTAATAATATAATTTATAAGTCAATTGTGACACCATCACAGCAACTCCCAATGTTATTTTCCTATCCCCAACCGTTTGCTTGATCTTTTTTAGATTTGCGTGCAAAAGGCTAATTAATTCAATCGCCATATCGTGCACTGCAATGAATTCTAGGCTGGTTTTTTAACACCTAGAACTACAACACATACAGTACTTGCAGAAAGAGAGGGCAAACACTCGCCCAATCGAGTGGTAATTGAAAAAATGACATTTGTAAAAGTTAAGCAAGGTAAATTAGGACCCGAATGAAAGTCACTTTAGATTTAATATTTTGTATGAAAAATTAAGGAATTCCTTGAATCAATGGACCCTAATAAACTAAAGAAGCTGAAAATTTAATAAGAATATTTGAGGCTTCTAGATTTCAAAGACGCAGGGAACAAATTTAAATGTAGGAAGTGATTACGCTACACTCTAAAAAATAGGTGGTGAATATTTCCTGGTCTATTTTACCAATGCTCCTGGTTATTAACGCTAACCAAAATAATGTTAAAATCCTACTCAACACAGAATCTGGTGAAGATATACTCATCTCATTTCTGATTGGTTTATGAATATGTGACGTCTTAAGTGACAGCGTTTGTTAGCCATTTTATTGTTCGCGCTCAAAGTTTTCATCACGACGACGCGGTAAACTTGATGTCCGATTGATTGTTGTTCAAAGTGGTTATTCTTGTTTTAAAATGACGAGCTATGTATCGGAAAAACTTGAGGAGTGGAATCTTCAAAGTTTGAAAGAGAATTCAGATCGACACTAGGCCCTAACCTTCTACACTAGGCTTAGAATTGGAATATGAAAAGGTAGGTAGGGCCTAGGCAGGATAATAGTTGGTCCAGGGAGTCGTTCCAACTCCTGGT
>NW_022692572.1:326800-388400 GCF_011630105.1 Anneissia japonica
ATTGTACATAAGAAATTAGTTAGCCTTAGAAATTTTTAAACTTAAGCACAATTTACCTTAATGAGTTTGACTGCATAGTGTTATATGTTTATGAAGTCAATCTAGATATTTTAATTTATTATTCCATTTTCTCTGACTCTAAATGATGCAAATATGTGATAGGTAACAACTTTTTAATTAAGATTGTTTTTAAATGTGAAAATAACCCTTCACTATTTTAATTATGTTTTTATGACAGTTCAAATTTTAGTATATTTTATAAATATTGATGGCAATTTTTTTGTACGCGTTTGGTATAAGTACAATAGACTCAGACTATTTTATGTGAAGACTAAGCAAAAAAGTTGAATCTGAACATATTTCTGCTAAACCCAAAGGTTTGTGTGTCAAAATTGCAATTTGGCTGAAACTGATTACATTTTAATTATTTTATAGCAAGTTTGTTTTAAATGATGTAATATCACAAAAAAGTTTTGAATGATATTAGAAAAAGTTTTATAAATATTATTGCATTATAACTGTTTTATAAAGTTGACTTATTTGATAGGAATGTTTCTTCTGAATATTAAAATGAATATCAAATACAGTAATTTATATTTGTTTTCTTTTTTATTTTTATGTTAGCATGCTTTATTGATGGATTTATTTTTTAAACCAGGAATTACTGGTTGTGATCAGGCATATGGTGGCATCCATATTGATATAAACAATATTACTGGTAAAATTAACCAAACGTATTTAACCATAAATACGTTTGAGTTTATAGCTTTTAACCAAGATGGCAGCTCAAAAATAACCAGTTAAATTGGTAAATACCACCAGGAAATTAGTTAAAATAACCAGGAATAGTCACCAATAATTCCTGGTTATTATCACCAGGAAATTATTCACCAATAGTTCCTGGTTATTATCACCAGAAAATTAGTTAAAATAACCAGGAACATTCACCAATAGTTCCTGGTTAATACCACCAGGATTTTAGTTAAAATAACCAGGAATATTCACCAATAGTTCCTGGTTATTATCACCAGGAATTTTGTTAAAATAACCAGGAATATTCACCAATAATTTCTGGTTATTTTCACCAGGATATTTGTTGAAATTATTCTACCAGATGATCCTGGTGAATTTCACCAGGATTATGTAGGTGCTATACGAACATATCATCTGGTGAAAATTTCACCAGTTTCACCAGGATGTTTTTAGAGTGTATTCTCTCAAATGCTTGATGAAATTTTTTTTCTTTGAGGAATGTCTATCAAAATAGTAAACTCATGACAAGTTCTTCATCGTACTGCTGTGTACACACCTTTCAAATGCACTGCTGCTGTGCTAGCTGTCTCTTATACACATCTAGATGTGTATAAGAGACAGCTATGCTGACTTGTCATGTTTGAGACTGATCATACCACTATAGCAACTGATGACTACTACAAAATTTTGATGATACTGTAAAATTAATATTAAAAGATAGCGAATGACTTGCAATTAAAACTATACACTATGTGAAATTATTATTCTTAGGTTAGACTAAATGCTTTCAAACAAATTTTTTCTTGCATTAATCTAGCCGCTGTATTAATTTCCACATAGTATATGATACGCAACTACTCTAATTGCTTATTAATAAATGACTAATTCATATTGCACTTTGGGTTAGAAGAATGATTGTTGAGAAGGTATAGCAATAGCATGTTTCAGCCTGATAAACTATTTAAGAGCTCAATACAAGTTCCTGATGAAGGTGATTTTCCTGAACTATTTTCTATCGATAATGAGGGTATCACAGATGCTACTGATGATTTGATGGTAGTCAAAGATGGCAACAATGTTGTTGGTTAAAAATGATAGTTTATGCATTAATGTTATTTCTTTTGGGTATCACTTTAAAATATCAACAAACTTATAGTTGTAAACTTATTCACTGGGAGTCAACATAGAAATCATGGTTGGGATATTACTTTCCAATGCCTCCCCTGTTAGAAACCCCATACTCTAATAACCCACCCTGAAAACCAAATAGTAATGGTGACCCAGGGTATTACTGTACTTTACCAAGTAATTATCAATAATCTTACCATTATTTACCAAAACATGAAGAGGAAGGTTGTATGATTTGTACAATGCTGCACACCTACGCACAGACTGCAAAGAGGCTAAATCCAAATGAATCCACTCAACGATGGCATTCTTGTGCTCCAGGCGTATTCTGTTAATTGCATGCGTTGCTTCCTTTTCACACCTGGAAGCTAAAAAGTAATAGCATTTTTGGAATTTATAGTTATTAATGTAATACTGTACATTGTTGATCAAATTGACCCTGCCTCTTGATCCTTAAAAAAGGTACATAAAAAACAAAACTAAACCTTAAAACAGTATAGTATATTCCTAAATAAAATATCCATCCTCATAGAGGTATACACTCATTGAATACTGTAAATACCAATTGTTAAGATTTGTTAATATTATTATAATTATATTATTGTTGATTGAAGATTAAAACATGTATTACACAACAAATTTAACTGACCTTGAAATGTTAAACATTGTTAAAAAATAATTATTAGTTTCGAAATTATAGATTTTAGGGGAATCTTCCAGATCTGGATCAAACCAGGGCGTACAGTAGCTGTTCATGTATTAATTTATAGCCAAGTCCTCCATCAAAAATGTTTTAAGGCATATAATAAAAAATATAATATATAATATAATTATATAATAATTATAATATGTAATATAATATAGGCCCTGTAAATTTTGAATTAAACTCCCAACCAAAAATAAAACAACAGCAATAGAAATGCAGAGTTAACAGTACATACTCCACTTTAAAAACTTGCTATAGTAAGGATATATATATATATCCACCATCTACACTAGTGTCACATAATAATCTGATATACAGATATATATTTAATCTTGAAGATATAAAAAAAAATAGAATTGTAGGTTAATCTTACAATAAAATGTGTTCTTTATAATCCTTTTTTTCATCTGATTCAATTTATAATTTATGCTATCTATTTGAGATTTCCAAGATATTTTATTATTTTTTTCCCTGGTAGAAGGTACTGGAAGTTAAATGGCAAGTTTTTCAATGTCTATATTAATGCAATTGAAGATGCTTCTAGAAAGTTGCGAATTCCACAATCTGTATCTTTTGGGGCTAGAATGTAAAAAGCCATAATCACACCTTGAGAGGCAATAACAGAATCGATATGCGTGTATTTGTCGTTGATCTCAGTGACCGAGAGCATGTTTAGAATGCAAACCTAACAAGAAGTAGAATATGGAGCATACTGGGCAGAGCCTTGCAAGCGGTAAATATAATCCTAAAGCCTCAATACCTGCATATTTTCTCTATAAAAATTATTTTATTTAAGCAAAGGGCTCCATTAATCAGATAGGCTTATGATTAATTGTTAAAATAAATAAAATTAAATCGAAGAAAATTTAGTCACGATTTGCTATTTCCATATCTACAAAAAGTCAAATTTGGGTCATTAATTTGATTTCTCGTCAAAAATTCTATCAAACTCATAGCATGTTTGTTTTATAATAAAGAAAAAAAAAACAGGCACAGGAGCTGTAACACATCAATCATACATGAAAGAAAATACTCATGCAGAAAATATAAATTCTAACCAAATTGAAGCATGAACTGAACAGAATAGCACAAACATAACATTGACTGTTCACAGCAGGCCTACACAATACTTCATGTATTAATGAAGTTAGCAAGGAAGATGCATTTTAAAACATTGTATAATACATATAAATAATTCATAGATCCACTAGACTTAGGTTGAATTAATTACGAATGAAGCTACCGGCACTGCCGCAGTGCGAAAAAATGCTGCTGTTTTCTATCGGCACTGCCACAATGCGAAAAAAGCTGTTATTTTCCATCGGCACTACTGCAGTGCGCAAAAAAGCTCCTATTTTCTATCTGCACTGCCATAGTGCCAACAAAACTGCCGCAATGCAAAAAGCTGCTGTTTTCCATCGGCACTGCCACAGTGTGAAAAAAGCTAATATTTGATTAAAATATACTTCTTTAAAGTAACTCTAAGCAGAACATTTGTTGAAGTAAAGTAAGCCTCCCTTTTCCCATACATGAACTTGTCATTCAAACACACAATTGATCCACATGCTTTAACTACTGTTTATTTGCACTGTTTATAACATGTAAAGTTATTTCATTTGATACTTAACAAACGTGAATTTTGTGTTGAGTTGCATATTTTGGTAGTTGAAGTACTGTATGTATGTCATTCCTCTACTTTGTTAGTGGAATAACGTTTTTAAAACTTACTTCAACTATCAAAAAATGTTCAATGGCCGTTGTATTCTGATAATCTCTCAGTACATTTGCATCTGTTGTGTAACTGTATTTGTGGCAAAGACAAGCCAAACCTGTCACTCGACGCAAAAATCATTTTTGAGTTATTAATACATTGTTAGAGAGTAAAATAATAGCTATAAAATGGTAAAAAAATCATTCAAATCCGACATTTCCTTATGAAGTTACAAGCGTTTAACCACACAGCTGTTTAAAGAACAATATATGAGAAATCAGCCTTTAAAGTTTATTATATCAGGCATTTCTCATGCAGAAACTATCTTTAAATTCTTAAAAAGTGTTGTTTTAACATTGAAAATGGGAAAATAACAGCATAGAATGATGTGTAGATATATAAAGCTTAGTTTAGTGAAATAAAATAGATTTTTTAAAATTTGACATTCCACCATGTTTTGGCCATTTCCTCTGAAACACGATTTGCGACGAGTGACTGGATTGGTTTGTCTTTGCCACATTTGTTATTGATTCAATTCTTGCTTATTACAGTATTTAAATATTTGAAGATTTAAAAAAAAATATCATTTCTATTATTGAATTTTTTCATTGGGGCCATTTTTACCTACTTGTCATTCGAGGCCATTTTCACTGGGGCCATTTTTTCCGGGGCCATTTTTTTCTAGGCCATTTTTTTCCAGGACCATTCTTACCTACATTCGATAAAAATGTACAGTACATTACTTTATGCTGTTGCTACATAAAAAAAACTACGGATTTGGTCGCTTTAAATATAACTGCATGATTGTTGGAAGATCAACATGACTGTGGCTTACAAATGTGGCTTCCCATATCTTTTTCAGCTTGTCATCTTTTGATTGAGTGTGATGATGCACTGAGTGGCATTCTGTATTTGGGTAACGGACGAAATGTATTTTAGTTAAGGGTTGCCTAATACATAAATAATTGATCATCATCATCATTATTATATATTATTACTACTATTACTATTACTTTATTACTATCATTACTTATTATTATTATTATTACTATTGCTGTATTACTATTATTACATACTATTATTATTACCACCATAGAAGAATCGGTATGATATTCTCCACTAATCCGTGAAGCTTAATTTTATTCAATATAATATACTAATTGAATTAGTATTATTGCTCCATGATTGTTTCAAATAAGTAGCACATCGTTTCAAATGAGTAGCAATCGTTTCAAATGGGTAGCACATCGTTTCAAATGGGTAGTACATCGTTTCAAATGGATAGCACATCGTTTCAAATGGATAGCACATCGTTTCAAATGGGTAGCACATCGTTTCAAATGGGAAGAACATCGTTTCAAATGGGAAGAACATCGTTTCAAATGGGAAGAACATCGTTTCAAATGGGAAGAACATCGTTTCAAATGGGTAGCACATCGTTTCAAATGGGAAGAACATCGTTTCAAATGGGAAGAACATCGTTTCAAATGGGTAGCACATCGTTTCAAATGGGTAGCACATCGTTTCAAATGGGTAGCACATCGTTTCAAATGGATAGCACATCGTTTCAAATGGGTAGCACATCGTTTCAAATGGGAAGAACATCGTTTCAAATGGGTAGCACATCGTTCAAATGGGAAGAACATCGTTTCAAATGGGTAGCACATCGTTTCAAATGGGTAGCACATCGTTTCAAATGGGTAGCACATCTTTTCAAATGGGTAGCACATCGTTTCAAATGGGAAGAACATTGTTTCAAATGGGTAGCACATCGTTTCAAATGGATAGCACATTGTTTCAATTTTTTTTATTGCGCGTTAAACGTCAGATAGAGCACTACAAAATGTGACTTTAAGTATTGAGTGAATATTACAATTACTGTATAATATCATTTATCCCCTCCAGGACCTTACGTTTTTACCTTCTTCTATATATGAGAAACAAAATTATCATATTCCCTTAATTTCCAATCTCGTACCCAAAAAAATATTTAATTTAAACACTCCCTTTATATGTCAGGCCTATTCCTTCACAGAGTGGTTCCAAGTCTCCCGGAGACTCGAGGGAGTCTCCGGAAATCCGGAAGGCCTCCTGACTCCCGTGAGCAAGCAAGAATCTCCCGGAAACAGTGGCGTAGCTAGCGGGATCAGGGGGGAACATGCACCGGGCGGAAGGTTGGGGGGAGGGGGAGCTAAAGTGGGAGAGTAAAAAAACTAACCACTTGTTAGAAAGCATGACGGAATTGATCTATGTCATCAGGCATGAATATTTTCCATTTAATAATAACAATCTGAATCGATTAAATAAGCCTTTAAACCTAAATTGTCAAAATTTTTTTAGGGGCTTCGCCAACTAGACCACTTTCGGAACATATTAAGCAATGCTCGACCACACCCACTTTGCTCTCGTCAGGGAAATCTTCACCCTCGTTGGGGCATTGCCCCCACCCTGTCGGGCAAATCCTAACGCCACCCCTAGTGGTAAGAAAGAATCTACTTATGAGAGCTAGAACAGTGCATGATACGGACGTACAGTACAGATGCTTAAGCTATACAACCAATATCAATTTATTTCACAATATTGTAATTATAATTGGGGGAAGGGGCGAAATTTTCTTCTCTTCCCCCCGGGCGCCAAAAACCTCTAGCTACGCCACCGCCACAGGACGAACCGATGGCATCACATATTAAACAACAGTACTTTTTTTTCTTTTTGTTTATTAGCTTTGTGTTTTAAACAAAATGCAATAATAATTATTTAAATGTTCTGGGGGGAAACACCATGTTTTTTTTTTCTTTTTTTTTTTTACTTCAGTTTCTTTATTTCTTGCTACTTATTCAGAATGTATAATTCCATTTTGTTTATTGCCAGAAATAAAGTTTATTGTAATGTATTCTATGTTTTAAGCCTAGGTTTTGTTTTATTGTGTATATGTTTGCCTATGATATCTGTTCATTTTAGACAATAAATTTGATTTACAATTTGATGATCAGTGCTAAGAAAAAATATTAGTCAAAAACAATCATTAGGGACTTGGTAACTGCTGAGGTCAGCCTAGGTCAAACAAACTGTCAAGTGTGCAGAGGGATGATGAACTGGTGTGGGGTTAAAAGGGCATGTTTATTTGACAGTGATAAAGTAGGTAGCTGAAAATCTGTGACTGTACTACTCATGAGGCTGATTAAAAAGAAATAACCACTACCGGGCTTAGCCGGGGTAGTCAGAGCTAACGCTTAGCCAGGCTTCGACTAGTAATGTTGGGATGGTTCACACGAGGTGACGAAAATCTTAATTAATATATCTTAATTAATATCTTAATTAAGTAAATTATTAATTAATAGATTGATGTAAACATTGTGACCTACAACTACAATTTATTAATATATTTTAAATAATAAATACAAGAATCCTGCTACGATTTTTTTCAGGTCAGAAATTTGCATCAAAAAGTGATTATTTTTCAATCGCGACATTCGTATTTGGCAGTTCATAAAAATGGCGATGATAAACATATATAATAATGGTTTATAATAATACTAATAATAAAAATTATATATATATATATATATGAAATTTCATGGAAATAGGTAAACTGAAGTGTATGAAAAAAGGCATGAATAAAGATGAAGAAATACATAAGACCAAATGGAAGGCAGAGCATTCATGTTTAAGGGAATTGAAGCATGCCAGAGAAGAAATGCATGAATAAAGATGAGCAAAGAATCAGAGTTAAATTTACATGTTGTAATTGTCTATTAAGGGAGGGCTGCTCCCACTGTATGCAATGATTCTTTGATTTTCCGTTGATGAGGGGTATTAGCAGAACACATTTTTTTAAAGCAGCCCTTGTTGCAAACGTCCTTACATTTATGGGAACTATTTAATGTTTAAAAAAATGTGAATTTTTGTCCGTTTTTAAATGTTCGTTAAGGCGTGTTTTGAAATGGCGACCAGTTTCGTCAATATAAGAAGCGTTTACAGCTTCCGCAAGTATATTTGTATATCACGCCCAAACGAACATCAACAGGAAGAAAATCCTTAACTGAAAACAGACATTGAATTTCAAAATGATGTAAAAATTAGGCGCAATCTACAAATTATCCCCAACGACAGAAACAGGTTTGGAAAAACTGTGTATTACAAATGCGTCTGGGAAAGCGATCATCTAATTATCGTGCCTCATGACTATTAATAAGCTAAGCCAATATTTCGGAGACGCGTCCGAACGCGGTTGTGCCGTTTAACATGTTTGTTATTGTTCCTATTGTTTTCGATGACAAACGCGTCTGTGTGTGACAGCACATTATTGACGCTTGGTCCGACAGACAGATCTATCTTCATTAGCAGCCTACCTGAGGAGCTAACGACGAATGCAAAATTTATCTCTACACTCATCAACTCCTTACACACATACATCACATGTGAACACAATTGGACGCCAGCATTTGCCTAACATTTATCAAACCATAAAGAAATTATAACATCTATTTTCTCTATGATTAAACCTTGGCATAATATATTCAGCGTCTAGGCCTCTGTATAGTTTCATTTTGTAGTCTTGTAGGCCTATGTTTAAAGCTTGTTTTGTATTTTATATATATTTATTCTTTAGGCTTACTGTTATATTATGTGGAGAAGCTGTTTATGTGTTAAATAATAATAATACTGAGTTTTATTATGTTAATGTCGAAATATAAATAAAACATACAACTGAATGTGTATCACTGTATTCCAATAATATGCTAATCCTTCAGCTACACAAACAACATGTGGTGTACAGGGAACAGTAATCAATTCTTTCATTTTAACAATATATTTATCCATACGACATTGGAAAAATATATACTGTATACATATAGGCCTACAGGCCGCTTGGAATACATGGTATACAAAAACTATCCCCCGCCGGACACCATCCCTGGAAGTATGTCCGAGTCTAGGCTCAAACGCGACATTGTTGGCAAGAAATGAAATGAAGTGATGCATTCATAAAATACCATATGTAAAATAACCTTTTGAAACAAAACATTGAAATAGTAAATAGTGAAACACTAGAATACCATTTCTGGGTGGTTTAACCATTTTCATGATGTTGAACCATCCATACAAATAATGACGTAGCCTACAGATGTACTCTGTAAACATGTGCTAAAGCGAGACGATATGACCACGTGGTCAAACATCAACGAACTTCATCAGCTAATCCAGTTCAGTATTTAATACATGCTGCTCCATTTTTGTGCAGAAACATGGAATGGGGTACTTGGGCAAAGGGTACTTGTTTTGATAGCCTGAATTCGAACATCGCACAATGAAATCTGAGTAGGAAGGTGACTGGCGATTCCTTTTTCTTCTATAAAACCTACAGGTACAGTAGGGCTTAGTAAACAAATATGAGACATTGGGTTTCCCAAACAATTATAATGGATAAATTATAGGGCCTTAATAACCATTTCTTCATGATCTGCCATCTAGCGTAGGCCTAGGCCTAGCACTTTACTGTAATAGACTACTACTATATATAGGCCTAGGCCCATAGCCTAGGTAGGTTCAACACGTTTTAAAGTTGTATAAATCATGATCGGATCCATATTCCGCTGAAGGTGTTTAACATCTACCATTCACAAGCAGTCAGCCATATGAAATGTGGAGGAGTCAACTTCCAAACGGAATAAACAGCTCGAACGACAAGCTTCCAAACAGCATTTCATAGACGCGTTTGGGGAGCTTGTTATAACAATAGCAAACATGTTTGACCCGCTTCCGTCGTTGGGGATAATTTTTAGATCGTGCCTTACCTTAATATCTAAATCAGTACAACTGCTGTCGATTTTGTATACTCTATCAACGAATGTGCGTACAAGGGCTATCTTATAGGTACTGAATATACAGGACAAATATGTAGTAAATGAATTTATGCTTTCTTCATACATGAAAATTATGGTAGTTGCCTGAAATACCTTGTATAGCACACAGAAATAATGAAAACAACCGGATATTTGTAAGGAAGCTGGAATTTTTTTAAAATTCTGGTGATATTTTCCATTCTTCAAAACAGAAAAGGGCTAATATAAGGGGGCATTTTTACTTACATTTTCAAAAGTGAGTTAGCTTACACACTTAAATATGTTATTTTGGGTTTAAAAAGTCAACAGCAGTTATTACATTCAGGTTTTGTAAATTAAACAAATTAATCTAGGGTATTGAATCTGCTGTTAAGTTGTTATTTAATTTTGGCGGCCATTTTAAAAAGCGCCCTCAATTGCCTCCCGANNNATATATATCTGTCTCTTATACACATCTAGATGTGTATAAGAGACAGCAAACCACCCTCTTCTGTGCTTATTTTACCCATATATATGTAGTTTATTGGATTTTGGCGGCCATTTTGAAAAAGCGCCCTCATGCGAAAGTTCTCAGGTTACACCCCTTTTACCTCACATATTCTGATTCACCATAAAAAACTGGTCTAGAAAAACCATATGAGAATTTCTACCTCTCCAAGTGGCACCTATCTCAGTTATAGCCTGGTCTAAAATAATCAACCTCTTTAATGAAACTTTCGCTGAAGTTTAAGCAACTTACAAGGAAGAAATTATGATTCAAGGTGACGATTCAAATTTGGGTATGCATTTGAGGGTCATTTAAAATGCTAAGGCCCAGACCTAAATATCTCTAAAAATAATCAATAGCTCTAAATGACACTACCAGAATAGTTTGTCATGTTTCAATGAAGAAATGTTTAAATTTTGGTGACCATCCTGAGTAGGGTGTGGATATGAGGACTATTTAAAGGAAAATGTCCCAAACAGAAACTTCAAAAACTAATCAACTGATATGAATGAAACTATCGTTAAAGCTTAACCAAGGTAAAAGGAAGAAATTATGAAGTGTTGGCGACGTTCCAAATTCGGCTGTGCATTTGAGGGCCAAAAGGTCCCAGACCTAAATATCTCAAAAAATGGATCAATGGATAAAAATGATAATAAGCAGAATAGTTTGTCATGTTTTAATGAAGAAGTGTGTCAATTTTGGTCACGATCCAAAGGAGGGTGTTAATATAAGGACCATTTAAAGAATAAGTTTACCGTATTATAACCGTAGGCAAAAACAAGCACTTGTCAGGAATTGGCATGTGTACAAGTGATAGAATAAAAGGTGTTTGAAAAGTGAATTGATTATATTTTGGTGTTGCTTATGGACCACTCAAAGCAAAACGTCGCAGATCAGACTCAAAACTAAACAACTCATCTAAATGAAACTTTTGTGTTGGTGTAATTTTTTTTAAAGTAGCTTGTGGTTGGTGATTGGAAAGTAGGAACATATTTTTGAGATATTTTTTATAGAAAGAGATTAGCAGTGGGCAGAGATATGCTCTCTACTGCGTGCTCTAGTTTTTAATTTATTATTATTATTATTATTATTATTATTATTAATATTATTATTATTATTATTGTTTTATTTATTAATTACTTTCTTAAATTTTAATTTGTATATATGGCCTATATCTGTCTCTTATACACATCTAGATGTGTATAAGAGACAGGAACAGAGCAATAGTCTATTTTGTAAATTGTTACCTGGACAAACTGGTAAATGTATATCACTCAACTTAAAGGCTACCACCATTACGTAATGAATGAGATTATGTGTAAAATTATGATAGAAGCTCTTGCATAAACTTAGAGTACTGCAGTGTTACGTCACGATACCACATGATACTACTCCGTTTCTATCGTTGCAAAATGCGTTCAACCGGATGCCATTTTCTCCACTGACAAACTATTGATCCCAATTTCTAACATAATTATTAAGATGTTGCATCTTAGTTTTTCTTTGTACATTTTAATTGATGATTAAATGTGTGTTCGATTAAACTTTTGTGTTTTTAGTACATTTTGATGGTATCAAATATTAGGTTTTAAAATGCCTATTCCAGAAATCCTATTCTAAACCGGATTAAGATTATAATGTCATTCAGGCTAAATGAACGGTAACCAACGTCTGGTTGACAACAAAGGGCACCACCAGGTGTTGTGACGACACGACTGTTGTACTCTATTTCTATATGAAATACTTAACTATTAGACAAACTTAAATTGGTGGATTGTAGAATAAAAAAGATGTTTGTTTTGACTATGAAGAACAATGGGCCAAAAGAACATTGTTTATATTGACTCACATGGTGCAGCAGTTTGGCATAAGCGGTTGAGGTTTGGGCTTCCAATGTTTTTTCCATAGATACCCGGAAATATGCATTCTTTGCTATTTAATGTTGTATTTACAACTGAAAATCTGTTGGAATCACACATTTTTTCTTGAGAATGCCAACCCAGCTTAACCCTGGTGTAGTGCACCATTTATTTGTGTTCGAATGTACAACAAAACCAATCCTACTACATCAGATGATAAGTATTTAGCAAAATTATACATATATTTTTTTTACATTATAGGTAATATTTCATTTATGTGTGAGATTTTCGTCCTTAAGTGTGAGAGTGTGAGACAGACCTCGAATGCGTAAGACGTGTATGCGTACACCCTCTGGTTCAGTACCGTACGTAAAATCAAGGTTCTACTGTACATCAAAATCATGAGACGAAAACATGTGGAACAACAATATTGGAAATGGAATATTAACGTGATATTTTATTCTACCACCATTTTGCAAGGCTCCCTTTAAAACTGGCTCCAAGGTTCTTATCACAATTCATTATTTTAACTTGACTCTTTCTAATCACACATGATTTGATTATTCTAGGTGGGTAGATTGTTGAAAATATTCTTGATTCGCTATAATTTGCAATTACAAAATCATTCTACAATGGCAATGTTCGGAAAGTAATCATATCTATAACCCTCATGAATTAGTTTTGTGGATGAAAGATTACACAGCAAATCATCTTTTCTCTTATATAAATTAGTTTGGTGGATGGAAGAACAGCAATCATACTATACCTTCACACCACAGGTTACTGTACAAGTTAGAATTAGGCCCAAAAAAAAAAAATTTCTTGTGTTGGATATGTTTTGGGAAATCCAAAATGGGTAGGTCGGTTTTTTTTTTCCAAAAACGTGTTTATGTAGACAATACATAAAAATACAACAAAATAAGTCTTTTTCCAGCCTTTTAAGCTCACTAAGAAAAAAAAAATTGTACTAAAAAAAAAAAATACATAAATAAATAAATAAAATGCCGAACCTCAATTTTGTACATTTTGGGTCTATCAGGTGTGGCCAACACAATAAATTTTTTTTATTTGGCCTTACCAAAAGTTTTCAATTAGGTAAATTTTGCTGTATTTTCTTTTCCGACTGACAAAGATATGGGAAACAAAACTCCGAAACCTATATAACTCACATAAATTTGTTTTTACCAACAACATACACAACTTACATGGGATCCATGTAGCTTTAGAATCTCTCTATATCTGCAAAATTCAATCTACTTTAAGGCTAGCCTTGGTAGGCCGTTCTCATTTCTACGTGCAGAAATTGGAAATCCAAAATGGGTAGGTCGGTTTTTTTTTTTCCAAAAACGTGTTTATGTAGACAATACATAAAAATACAACAAAATAAGTCTTTTTCCAGCCTTTTAAGCTCACTAAGAAAAAAAAAAATTTGTACTAAAAAAAAAAAATACATAAATAAATAAATAAAATGCCGAACCTCAATTTTGTACATTTTGGGTCTATCAGGTGTGGCCAACACAATAAATTTTTTTTATTTGGCCTTACCAAAAGTTTTCAATTAGGTAAATTTTGCTGTATTTTCTTTTCCGACTGACAAAGATATGGGAAACAAAACTCCGAAACCTATATAACTCACATAAATTTGTTTTTACCAACAACATACACAACTTACATGGGATCCATGTAGCTTTAGAATCTCTCTATATCTGCAAAATTCAATCTACTTTAAGGCTAGCCTTGGTAGGCCGTTCTCATTTCTACGTGCAGAAATTGAATTAAAAAGATTATATTATTACAGTATATTGGCAAAATGAAATGGCTAGGTCTGGTCATCATTTTAATCTCAAATCAATTTGTGGCTTGCAAGGTAAATTAAATTACAGAAAATTTAGCCCATTAGCACCTTTTCGTTTAGGGGTTAAATCTTAGGACCTAGACAGAAGGCTATCTACAGCACAGTGTAAGTTCCCTTATTGCTCACGAAGGTAGGTTCTGAATAAAACTGGTTCAAGAGATCGTTGGAACTCTTGACGCATAAATCAGCAATTACTATACTTTTTTAATGTTAAATAATCCATTAACAATCCCCTGTCGAACATCATCCTGGGCCCGAAAACATTTGTTTCATTTCATTTCGTTTATTTCGTCCAACAAACACAAAACAAACAGAAATAACAATACCAAAAATCAGAGAAAGGATAAACAAACAGCAAACTAAATTGCTGTACAAAGTTTCTCCACTGATTATATGATTATGAAATTAAATTAATAAAATTTATTATATTATTAGGTGAAATAATTGATAGTACTATCTCCCACCAGGCACCATCCTGGATCTGAGTCTACTGTAAGTCTTGGGGTGGAAATATTGAATATTATAACACACCTAAATAGATCCCAGTCATTTGATTGGTTGATAGTTTGCCCATTTCATCACTCATCATGAAAATTTTGTTCCACCGTGCATTTTTTTGCACTAGTATTGTCCATTGCACATTGCCTTGGATACAAAATGACTCAACTTAATACAATCTTTCGAATAGTTAAAAAGATGCAGGACTGACTTTTTCCGGAAGGTTAAATTTTGTTTACTCAGGGAGTTGTTATGGTTTACCTTAAGTATTTTAACAGCGTGAATGATACCTCAAAAACTAGCTCAAATTTGCGCAAATCTGTGTGGAATTCAGCCCTTACTTTCCAAAATGCTGAGACTGATTTTTAACTTTTACAGTCTGAGACACTTGCTTGAAAGATGATCAAATGACAGGGACCTATTTATGTGTTGTAGTGATGGCCGCCGTCTGTTTGAGAGACCGATCAATGGTAATTACCCTTGACCTCAGTGTTTGTGTATTTGCATATCCTGCGTCCAGGTGTGCAGTCTAAGGTCGGCCAGGAGGCGTCGGGGAATCGTTGTCACTCATACACTGGACGTCACGCAAGACTCATTATATTTGGCTAAGGCTATTGGATATCGTATATATCGTGCATCACAGTATATATAGGAGATAAATGCTACATTGGCGCTGAGAGCAAAAGCTTGTTTTTTAGTGCTTGTGTGGTATAAAAAAAATACTACATTGACGCTGTGAGCGAAAGCTTGTTTTTTAGTGTTTGTGTCGTATTAAAAATACTACTTGTCAGTGTAGTTTAATTAGTATTATAATTACTACATTGGCGTTGAAAGCGGAAAACTCGATAGTAGAGGATTAAGTACTAATGTTTTTCTTTGTACATTTTAATTGATGATTAAATGTGTGTTCGATTAAACTAATATAATGCGAGCTTTTGTGTTTTTAGTACATTTTGATGGTATCAAATATTAGGTTTTAAAATGCCTATTCCAGAAATCCTATTCTAAACCGGATTAAGATTATAATGTCATTCAGGCTAGTATTGTCCATTGCACATTGCCTTGGATACAAAATGACTCAACTTAATACAATCTTTCGAATAGTTAAAAAGATGCAGGACTGACTTTTCCGGAAGGTTAAATTTTGTTTACTCAGGGAGTTGTTATGGTTTACCTTAAGTATTTTAACAGCGTGAATGATACCTCAAAAACTAGCTCAAATTTGCGCAAATCTGTGTGGAATTCAGCCCTTACTTTCCAAAATGCTGAGATTGATTTTTAACTTTTACAGTCTGAGACACTTGCTTGAAAGATGATCAAATGACAGGGACCTATTTATGTGTTGTAGTGATGGCCGCTGTCTGTTTGAGAGACCGATCAATGGTAATTACCCTTGACCTCAGTGTTTGTGTATTTGCATATCCTGTGTCCAGGTGTGCAGTCTAAGGTCGGCCAGGAGGCGTCGGGGAATCGTTGTCACTCATACACTGGACGTCACGCAAGACTCATTATATTTGGCTAAGGCTATTGGATATCGTATATATCGTGCATCACAGTATATATAGGAGATAAATGCTACATTGGCGCTGAGAGCAAAAGCTTGTTTTTTAGTGCTTGTGTGGTATAAAAAAAATACTACATTGACGCTGTGAGCGAAAGCTTGTTTTTTAGTGTTTGTGTCGTATTAAAAATACTACTTGTCAGTGTAGTTTAATTAGTATTATAATTACTACATTGGCGTTGAAAGCGTAAAACTCGATAGTAGAGTATTAAGTACTAATAGTATTTTATGGGCTATTTGCTTACTACTAGTGGCTCTATTTTTTATTAGTAGGCGTATTTTGTGGTTAAATTGTTTCAAACTCTCAACGTCGGCGTGCCTTCGTACGTCGGCTGTTGTGTGAGGTTGTGACGTATTATGTAATACTATAGCGTGAGCAGGAAGCGCGCGAGGCACGCGTCTCCCACATAGACAAGAATTCTCCCACGACTACTAGATTACGTATAGATTAGGATTAAAACATTCCTAGAAGATAAATATTTTAAACTCTGTTTCGTTAAAGGAATATAGTGTTAACACATCTAGTCTAGATATTGGCCTAGGCCGTGTGTTGTTGTTTTATCATGCGGAGCTTAGTACATACCTCCACTAACTCATTTGCATACAGGCTAATCGTTCTTGTTTTATTTAGGCCGTGTGTTATTGTTTTATTGTGCGGAGCTTAGTGCATACCTCCACTAACTCATTTGCATACAGGCTAATAGTTCTGGTTTCTTCTACAGGTTTTCAATAACTTCGTTTCATTGTAGCTTGTGTGATACGTGATTTGTATTCACATTTATACATATCTATTTTTACATTTTAACCGGATTGACTTGGATTTAAGGTTTTAAATTGGTATTCGTGAAGCATTGATTTGTTTATCCATTGTATGAATTTTATCTTTGCTAACCCACTTATTTTCAATTTGAGCCTATTCAACCTTTGACCTATACATGTGTAATCTTTCCCATTAACATGTCGAAGGTTAATTTCAGTGTTAAAATTAATTTCTGTGACATGAGAGATCTATGTGATCTTCCATATGTTAATAAAAGTGGGCTCAACAAATAATTCGTTGGCGAGCATGTCATGGTAATTTAATACCGGATAGTTTAGGTGCAATTAAGGGTGTCAGCAGGTCCAATTTGGAGAAATATATAGACTTCACACCTAATCCTATCTTGGGGAAGAAGGGTGTAGGTACGATGATTCAGACAGTCTCAACTTTGATTGATGGTCAGAACCTGGCTGCTGCTTCCAGTAGTCTCCTGCTAACAAGTATGACTCAGAAATGCCGCTGCAGTCCGGGACCAAATCATCCCGTACCTCTGGGACAAGACTTCCTGGACACGCACCATGTGTCATCATCTCGTTCAAGTAAAGCTTCATCAAAGGGAAAACCAAGGACTCGACACCGCCGCCCTGCCAAATCCTCTGAAGAAAGTGAGAGTAAGGAGGAGAGTGTTAGTGGAAGTGAGAGTGAGGGAAGTTTTAATGAGGAAGATAGTGAGGTCTTGGGGGGTCAGCAAGCCTTCTTATATCAAGTCAGAGCAGATCAGCGCCGAGAAGATTGTCCTAGGCCTGATCAGCATCGAGAAGATTATCCCAGATCCAACCATCAATGGGCAGTTTATTCTAGGCTCGATCATGGATGGGATGAGTATCCCAGACCCGATCATCGACGGGATGACTACAACAGACCTGACCTGGGATAGGCACTCTCAAGCCGAGAGATATCCCCAAGAACTTAATATTCAAGGGCAAGGAAAGCTGGTCTTTTAAAAACGTTTTCTAATTTACGCCGAAAGCTAGAACTGAAACGCTCTGTTGGTGTGTGAAGGGACCTGCGGCTGATTTCTATGTGAAATGGACTGTAAGATCACCTTTAAGAAGATCTTGAAGGCCTTTGACAAACGCTTCGGGGAGGAGGACTTACCCGCTGTCCTGCAGGTTCAAATGGAAGCCGCCACTCAACGTGAGAACGAATCCATCGATGAGTGGGGTGATCAGGCTATGACCATGACCGGAAAAGCATATAAAGATCTACCCATGGCCTGGATCCTTCAGCAAGCTGCTACGAGGTTTTGTCTTGGTAGCCGGGATATAGAGGCTAGGAGATATGTCCTCCATAAGCATGTTACTACTCTGGCAGAGGCTTTGACTAAGTATGAACAGTATGACAGTCTCCGAGGATTGTATGGTAATAAGAGAGGAAGTAGATCTCGAGATATTGGTCTACTACCCACGTCACTATCGTTCATCAACATCTCCTACTTACTCCGAGGAAGAGGATGAAGATAGTGAAGACATCAAGATTGCAGAATGTAAGCAAGTGGGCAGACGTTACAACTGGGATGGTAAATCCAGCTATCCCCAATCCTCAACCCATGAAAAGCAAACTGCCGTTTCACCCACCCGCAAAACTGGTCCCCACGAACCGAAAATTGTCCCCATCACAACCAAGCAGTTCTGATGACAGATTGACCACCCTCAAAAATCAGATGGTGGCCGTTAACCAGAAGTTTGATGGGGTGTTGGAAATGCTAAATGGTCATCGAGTTGGTACACCCCATCCCCTGTGGGCGACAGCAGCAGGAGTGGGGGAGGTGCTCGGCCAGGATCCCAGGCAGATCGTAGATCTGACTTGGAAGAACAGTCAAAACATCTTCTAGAAGTCCAATTTGCATTCCGCAAAGAAGCATTTATGTTTATTCTTATATTTTGTTCAGGAAATTAATTTACTTTACTCTTTCAGACCCTAATGATTTGGCATAGTGAATATCCGAGAGAACTGCTTTCTGCATTCCCTGTTGAGGTAATCAGTGTATGTTCACTGGGCTTCCTGTACAATATGTGACTCAGAGAGCCCATACAGTACAGATAAAAATTACTACAACTTTTGCTATGTGTAGGCTTCATAGACTACGCATAGGATTAGCGTAGGCAAAACCTAGGGTTTGCACACGCATTGGAAGCATTACACCGCACCGCAGCTGGCTTCGAACAACATAGCTAGGCTGGATATCGCAGCAGATCGCCGTCTCACTATGTTGGTCTGGCCTGAGATGAAGGACAATATCAATTAACATAACTTGCGCGAACCAATGTTCGTAAACAGATATTTTGGTGTTTAATTCTGTATTAAAATTATCACACTTTAGCCTTCCGAATCATCATTCATCTCGACCAGCTGGATTAGTGAAGTAAAAAGGCCTAGGGCCTCGGCCTATTATCACACCGCAGGGCTGGCTACCTACCTACCTTAATGCCCTTGATAAAAAGTTAATTAGGGCGCCTAAACAACTCAAAAAATATTGCAGTTGTACAATAATTATATAATACTGATCAACTTATTTGTATTCAGCTAATAATGTTTCTCCACACATAGGAATTAATGTTGAGGAATGGAATTTTGTTGATTACAAAAAGTCGAATTTCCGTAATGCTGGGGACCTAGTCACACCACCGAGGAGATATGCGATGTAAATCACGTGGTGTTTACTTGCAGAGAAGAGAGCTGGGAGTGATGAGGACTTACAAAGGGCATTGACCGGCAGCATGCGAACAACGTTGCTAGGGCATTGTACTCCCCCCCCCACACTCTGGTACTCTGGCTGTTATACAGTATATATATTCTTTATTCATCTTTATATATTGATACAAATTTGAAAACTGACTTATTATTATAACTAGAATTACATCATGTGACTCACGGTACATTCTATACCGACGAATAAAAATGAATGCCAAACAAAACGGTGTTTTTGTTTAATGAAGAATCGCACAATTTTACAAATCAATACGGTACACATTCTAGTACTGTAATGAAGATATTTTAAATTATGTCCAGTGGCGTATGAGTCTTGAAATTAAAAAAAGGGGAATGATGGCTTGACGATTAGGTGGGGGCCCTAACTTGCAAAATGAGTAATTATATTTTAGGTGATTTTAACTACACGCAGGCCCGTAGCCAGGGGGTTCCTGGGGATTCGTCCAAACCCCCTTTTTTCAGCGAACCCCCCACCCTACCAACAACGAACCCCTTTGATATTTTTATGCATCCTTCGTTTTTTTGCAACAGTATATAACTCAGAATCTAATCAAAAATCACCAGCAGAGATCGTGTCTTCTTGAGGCAGTAAGTGTGTGATCATCAGAGAGTGCGAAGCGTGAATATTTATGAGAGTCTTGCTGTTAAGCTGCTGTCAAACAATCACAAGGCATTATATTGTTTCGGGAAGTTTCCCGATCGCAACGAGATGGGAGTTTTCGCGCTTGTTGGAATTTCCTGACACACACGCAGACGTTAGCAGAAATAAAAATTCTTTTTGTTGTTATAATAAATATTAATGTTCAAATTTACTTATTTACATTGTATGTTTTTACTGTTGTGTTGTTGACAATGTCTTGAAATCCTGTGTTGAAAAAAAGTTAAATGTATCATTATTTAGAGGAAAAAAAAAAAATAAATAAATGTTTTTTCTGACCCCATCATCTTTCTCTCCTCAAAACTTTGATGACCCCATCAACATCTTAACCATTTGTCATTTATGAATCATATTAAATGTGCATACACTTCAGGTCAAGGTTGAATGTCAGGTACCTTAATTTTCCGTTTGCGCGTCTTAACGTCTGCGTACGTGTGCGTAAACAATTATATATGCTTAAAATTTTATGTTTTATTACATATTTTGGGTTCCTGACACTGTATTTATACCAGGAGTCAACTTTTTGTGCCATTACCGTGCGTACAGGCGTCAAAACGTGCGCTTACGCATGCGTAAATCTTTTAAAATGCTCGAAATTACTCTTCTTTTCGTACACGAACGCTAATTGGTTGGCTCGCCCAGTGCATAGCACATGGTTGCTGTTTCACGTACACGAACGCTAATAGACCTTTCCGGATTGTCAATCAAACTTAACAACTGACTAATCAAAACAGCGCTAGGAATATGCGCGCGTCTCACAAACCCACGTGCTACGCCACAAACGCACGTGTTCGCGTATGTTTTAACACAGTCGCTTTGTGGGACCTTAGCAACAATATCCAAGGGGCGGGGCTTAGCGGAAAGGTCTATTGGTTGGCTCGCCCAGTGCAGCGCAACAACACCACATCTCTGTTGTTTAGAATAGGCATGAAGGGGAATTCCCAAGTTATACCTTTGTCGTATAGGTAATCTTACAATATTTTCATGTTCTTTATTTTAGTTAAATAAAAAATATAAAGTGATGAATTAATACACTAGACACATGGTTTTATTTGAACACTTTTTCAAATTATGACATCGTAAAGTGATGAATAAGAACACTAAACACATGGCTTTATTCGTAGGCCTAGGCCTAGAGGCTAGGTCTAGCCTAGGTATCATCTTTCGTTCGTACATACGTTTATTGAGCATTACGTATGTATTAGGTCAAAGGTTACCCAACCTCTATTTTACGAATCCCCAGATTTACGGACGCCCTCTGGTCCCGTACCGTACGTAAAATCGAGGTTCTACTGTATCCTCTTAGGATGAAAGGTGACATCCAATTTTTATTACATATTCTGAAGATATGATTATAGATCATTATGTCTGATCGGACATTGTGACATTAATTTTTATTTTTTTTTATTTGAGAAATTAAATTTGTATTTTAGACTTCATTATTTTTATACTCATTTTACGTATCTTATTCTTGATAGATCATCTCCCACCTTTGAGTATCTTATATCTTATAGCTAAGACAATTCTCTTTCGGAAATTAACCTTCATTTTTCATTATGATGAAGTCATCATGGTCAAAATGAATGATTTTTTGGACTCTCATTTTTGTTTCTTAAAATATGTGAATTCACCGCCAGAGGGCAGCAGACTGTATTTCGGTGCTATCAGTCTGATATATAGTCCATATGAAAGGAGAATTCGTGTGGCATTACTAACAGGCGTTTTTTTAAATGCCATTTGACAAGGTTTAATTTTGTGTGACATTGTTATGCCAAGTGTTGTTTAAGTAGGTTTTACGTTGAATTCATGATTTATTTTATACATTCATTGCTATCTTGTAATTTCATTCCTAAACATTCAGTTACAATCATAATTTGAATATTTATTCTCGTATTCAAATCAACTAGAAACATTCCTCAACCATTACAGGTACTACAAAATTACCATATAAAACAAGATATTGATACTTGCTCCTTTTGTTTACCTTGCTATTTCTGCCTAAAGTACTGTAGTTAATGTTTTTTATTATAGCATACATGCACATGTTCTATTACATTTTGTTATTTTATCTTATAGTGACACATGCAATGAAATAATAAACACGGATATCATCATTGCTGTAGACAATACAGACAGGTATGTACATGTACACTATCTAAATCACTTTTCAAAGATATTTGATCAAATCATGTGACATTATAATTTTTCCTATCCTTGTTTATTTATTTTTTTCTTTTTTACAGTCAGGCTATTTTCTTTAATTGTAATATAAGTAAAAACATATCGTCTATCATAATTATGTAAGAGACTTGTTACTGAAATTAAATACAAATGTTTGGATTCATAGGAAAATAGAATATTTCTCTTTTAAGTTTTCCTTTGGAAATAATAACAGAGTCGGGTGCCTCCCTTTATGTTTCAAGAGACGTTTTATTCATGACAGTTACCAGTTCTTAACAAAAACTGTTCCAAGAAGAATCTATGAATCAGATTTTTCTGGGTGTGTTTAAACCCTGTTTGTAACTTTTTAATTTTTAATTTTGAGTTAATCGATAGTATGTTGTATTTAATACTTTTTAATATCTAGAATGAATTATTTTTTTTAATTAATGAATTTACCTTTGTCATTGAGGTTAAGCGAAAGCTCATAGATGCTCTTACCATACTTGTCATGACGGTTCTGTCGTGCACTCTTAACGATAAAAGTTTGTCTTTACATTTTGCTTTCATATCATTTAAGTAGCAAGGCATTACCTTTTTTCGAGGTTGTATTTTCAGCTTGTTCACCTTCATTCACCATGCCTAATATAAACTGCTGCTCTGTTCCTTTCATCTTTCTGGATTCAAAAGGTTCTACAACATAGAGTTTAATTGTACTGCCTTGTGGCCGTGCCTGTGCCATGCTTCCTAATGATGAGTGTTTTACTATGAAAGTAATTTTTCACCATTTAACGTTTTATATGGAAATTAAATTATGCCAAAGGTTACATGTAAATTTATGCTAAGTGCTATGCTAAACAATGCAACAAGCAGAACGTTTTTCGGGTTGAACTGTAAAATTATGTTAACAATGCCAACATGCAAGTTGAACAAGTTAAAAAAAAAACACTACACAGTATAGTAATCAGCAGACTTAGCATAATTATGCATTTTCGCATAATTTATACCTATTTAGCATCTAGCATGTGCTGGTGGTGAATCTAGTTGGTTATTTGATTACTGCAGTACTAAATCTGACGATATTCTATGTAAAACCATACAGCAAATAGGTTCACTGTTCACTGACAGGGATTTAGACATTGATAGACATTGATTATTACCAAAGTCTGCAACTTTCCAGTGGACATAAAAACTATAGAAGAGTTTGTAAACCCTACAGTTCACCAATAAACAACGCTTAAGTGTAACCAGTGATGTTGTACAGGTAATTTTTCTATTGTCTATAGGTTTTATTTCATTATCTTATTTTCCAAATTTAGTGTTTTTACCACATAAAATGTAGTTATTCATTCCTACATTTTTGTTAGTATAATCTTTACACTTATATATTTAAATTTAATCTTTACACTCACAGTATAAATATTCACAAGACAAGTATGAGATTGCGCAAAAACAAATAATTACAATTCGTTCATTGATTAAGTGTAAATTTTTTTTTTTAAATTGTTTATTTTCTTATACTGTACATATAGGTTGGTGAATTGATGGACACTAGTCTTTGTAAAAGACAAGCCCTCCAAATTGAGGGAAATGGCACAAAAGTCGATGTTGTTTTGTGGGGAAACTACAGAGATTTCACCTGCAAGAAAAATAACTATAGTGCTGTCATGAAAGAAAACAATAGGCTGACAAGCTCACCATCAAGTGTTGTTGAAGTAGGTTTTACGTTGAATTCTTGATTTATTTTATACATTTATTAATATATTGTAATGTCATTCCTAAACATTCAGTACAATCATTATTTAAATATTTAATATCGTATTTAAATCAACTTGAAAAATTCCTCAACCATTACCACAATATTACCATATAAAACGAGATATTGATACTCGCTCCTTTTGTTTGCTATTTCTGCCTAAAGTACTGTAGTTAATGTTTTTTAAGTAGGTTTTACATTGAATTCATAATTTATTTTATACATTTATCACTATTTTGTAATTTCATGTCGAAACATTCAGTACAATCATAATTCAAGTATTTAATCTGATAATCAAATTAACTAGAAAAATTCCTCAACCATTACTACAAAATTACCATATAAAACAAGATATTGGTACTTGCTCCTTTTATTTTAATTGCTATTTCTACTTAAAGTACTGTAGTTAATGTTTTTTATTATAGTATACATGATCAAATCGTGTTTATTATTTTTTCTATCTTTGTTTTTTTTTGTTTTTTCTTTTTTAATCAGGGTATTTTCTTTAATTGAAATATAGGAGTTGAACAACATGGATAGGAAGGACATGTCAACTACTGACCTGATCTACAGGCATGGGAGTTTAACATAAAGGCATGGGAGTTTAACATCAGCATACTTTCTATAAATTGATTTGAGCAAAGCGTTCGACTCGGTTCAAGATCATTGCTCTGGAAATGTATGGAAAAGGAATACAGTATAACTGGCCGCTTATGGAAGGCACTAACGAGCATGTACAGTCCATGTCTCTGTAAAGTCAGGACAGATTATAACAACAAACAGGGAAGCGTTGTCTCACCTATTTTGTTTATTACATATTTAGATACAGTTATTAAGAACTTTAAGAGAAAACATGAGCCACCCATCTTAAGCCACACCATGGTTTATGCAGATGACATATCATATTTCACAACCACAAGAGACGACCTCAAGAAGGCAATACATCAATGGAATGAGTGTTTTAGGGAAGCAGGTCTGAAGTTGAATGTCTCGTAGACAGAGATTCTGTGTGTGAGTCGGGAAATAGAGGAGGATTTTCAAATCAACATCAACGGAGAAATGGTTAAAAATGTAGAAAGGGCAAAATATCTTGGAAGTGTGATAAGAGGCGGAGGTAATAAGTTGGATATTACAGAGAGAATCGGAAAAATTAGCCAAAACGTAGGCACTCTGTATCCTATACTTAAAGACAAACATATTCCTCAGATGGCCAATGTCTTGTCTAGGCCTAGTTAGCCTAGCCTAGCCTAGGTAGCCTAAGCAAGATTTATTGCCATTGGGGGTGAGTGACTTGAGACCTAAAGATTTAACAGATGCACTGGTTTGATTGATTTCACGGCCCTTTAGAAATATTAGAAAGCCAAAGTTATAACCAGGGAGATGTAAAACATGCTCATCTGTCCCTATTATAACCAGAGTCGATTTTGCAGCATGGGTGATTTTTTTATTTATTTATTCAACAATATTTTGAGAGGGTAGCTCAAACAGCAATGCTACAGAAATTATGAAATTGCAAATCAACCTTCAAATTTAATTGTCGCTAATAAATATTTTAAAACAAAATTTGTTCTTGTCTGTGGGCTAGTTAAATATTCTGTGGGCTAGTAAAATCTCTAGTAAACTAGCCCAGTGGGCTAGTTACCAAAAAAAGTTAGGGCAAGCCCTGAATAAGACCAGACTGGACAAAGTGAGAAACAAAAGAAAGCAGGTCGGAGTAACACCTATCTGTAATAAAATCGAAGCTGCATAACTGAGATGGCTTGGACATCTTGAAAGAATGAAAGAGTTGCCAAGAGATGTTTTGCATGGAGGCCAAATGGCAAAAGACCTAGGGAAAGAAAGATGGACAGACACGATCAAAGACAGTCTTTCTAGGCACAACATACCGGATCTAACTGAGTTAAGAAGAAGTGGAGAGCTATTGGACAGAAGGAAATGGAGAAAGAGGCTAGCTCCACTGACAGGCCAAGCCTACCTAGGAAAAACATGTCGATCATAATTATGTACAAATTTAGACTTGTTACTGAAATTAAATACAAATATTTGGATTTATACGAAAATAGAATATGTACAATATTTAATGTGGTATTTCTCTTTTAAGGTTTCCTGTCGAAATAACAGAATAGGGTGCCTCCCTTTATGTAAGACAGTTAATACCAGCCAAAATACAATACGTTTTCTCAGATGAAGTACTTCAGAAGATTACAATCATCTAGTACAGAAAATAACAAAATGAAATGGAACTTGCTTACTTGAAATGAGACTGGTTTGAATGTCAGCCAGCTTTTTCAATGTTTCATTAAATATATGCGAAATCACAATCGTATTTAAATAGTACTTATTTTTTGTGATGGCTTTTAGTGGTCATCGTCATTATAACACTTACAGAACACTTACAATTATCAACAAACCATAAACGTTATCTGCGATATAAGATCAGTATTACATTACTGGTTTTCATGTCAGCCAGCTTTTTCAATGTTTCATTAAATATATCCGAAATCACAGTCATATAATAGTACTTGTTTTTTGTGATGGTTTTTAGTGGTCATTGTCATTATAACACTTACAGTTAACACTTACAATTATCAACAAACCATAAACGTTATCTGCGTTATAAGATCAGTAACATTACTGGTTTTCATGTCAGCCAGCTTTTTCAATGTTTCATTAAATATATCCGAAATCACAATCGTATAATAGTACTTGTTTTTTGTGATGGTTTTTAGTGGTCATCGTCATTATAACACTTACAGTTAACACTTACAATTATCAACAAACCATAAACGTTATCTGCGATATAAGATCAGTAACAATACACACTACTTTTCATATAATTCATAGTTCATTAAAACAAAAGGACTGCAACATGGCACCCAGCCATAGTATAGTTTTCCTCGACCTTCCTTACTTGCTTGAAAACCAAGGTGGATAGTGATACATTGGCCTGCCACGTTGGTATTTTCCATTTTTGCTACAAATTACTAGTTTATCAGTGCAGTGCTTTGATTTTGCAATTGGTGATGTCTGGTACACGCACACCTGCCCTACTATTAACAATAATAAAAGTAGTGCTATTCAACAACATAGTCAGTATTACCATCAGTAATAATAACTAATAATATTATTGGATTGCCCTATTTAATACTTTTGACTTACGCACTTGTCTCTCAACAGATACGTCTCAGTCTGTAAATTATCTCCAATTAAACAAGATGCATGGACCAAGAGCACATTAATTCAATCCCAGTCCCCTGCCCACTTAAGGGGCCAAGAAAAAGTGCTTGGGCACATGCTCTGCCAATTTCAAATAATAACACTATATAAATCGTGATTCATTCCTACTTTTGTTATTATAGTAGCGTAAACAATCTATCTTTTGTGCAAAAAGTGACAATATCAAAAAGTTAGTCAAGTTATAGATGAGACAATTCTCTTTTACATTGCTACAATCGGAATTTTTTACATTTTGATGACGTAATCATTGTCAAAATTTATGTTTTTTTTTAATCCAACACTAAAAATTCATCATGAACAAAATGAATGATTTTTGAACCCCCTCATCTTTCTTTCTTCAAAATCTGTGCAACAGTGCGCACCAGACAGTATTTTGATGCCATCAGACAGATATTTATAAAGTTCATAATATTGTGTGGCATTACCTACTTGTGAAGCTTGACACTGTATTCATAAACAGGGGCTACATTTATCAAACTAGAATTCAGCTTAAATTCGTCTTAAGTACATTTTTTTGCTTTAGTCAAATTTATCAATATTGCTTAGCTTAAAGTTTTTTTTAAATTAGAAATCTGCGGCGGATCACCAACTAACTCGTCCTCAGTGACAAGTTCAAATCTAGTCTTCTTTTTTTTCTTTCTCCCCTTTTTTGTTCGCTCGATAAATGCCACAAGTTATGCACAATCACACTTCAACGAACATTTGGTTTGGTCTGGAATAGTCACGGTAAGCTTTTCAACGTACTCAGTCATGTGTGACGTCATCTACGTGATGAATCCCGGGCCACGAGTAAACTGTTTGTGCCATTAACATGTGCACAGGCGTCAAGACGTCCGTGTATGCACGCGTAGATCTTTTCACTTGTTTAATATTACACTTTTTAAAAAACTAACTAGAGCATATTTTAGGCCATTTTGAGCATTTAAAAACATTTCAACCTGCACCGCTCGCGCTTCATGAGGGTCAAAGTTCGGCGGATCACCAAACTCGTCCTCAGTGACGAGTTCAAATCTAGTTTAATTTTAAATGGAATGATGGGATTATGAAGAATGATGTAGGACTACCCTATGTACTGTAGTCTACTGTACATCACTAGAGTAGTGAAATTAATTATAAACAAAAAATATATCAGCCTGCCTTATCATCTTAATATATTTCCTCCACCCTTATATGAGGAGTTGATTCATTGAATTAATTTAGCATTCCAACTTTTAATAGAAAAAAATTAATAAATACAGACCTTCATGGATTCCACTACCAATCGCCGCCCAGGGTTTGCCCAGACGGTACCATGTGTCATGTGCTTCTTTGTTGCGCAGCAGTAAATAGACGGTGAGTCTCAAAGTTTATGTAGAGTCAGTGCGATCTTCATTTTCAGATAGATGGTTGTATAAAGGCAAAACAATTTGTATTTAAATCATCTACGGACATCAAATAGCAATGATGGTTTGGTAGCACACTCTGCACGTTTTCCCATAGTGGCTGATGGGACGTGTTGTTTACCTCTGGGATATATTTTAGGACAAGCAATGACAATGTCGGTAGGCACTGGCAGGCCTAGGCTTAGGTAACAGACGAAGCCGCCGGTAATTATTAGGCTTACAGTAGGCCTAGAAAAGGCAGGTTAAAGCATTCATATGATTATCTTATATTAAACGCCTAATTAAAAAAACTCCATACATTCATTTCACTAGACAGTACATCTGTTCTGACGAACTGTAGTGACGGCCGCCGTCTGTTCGAGAGACCGATCAACAGTAACGACCTCTAACCCCGGCATCTGTGTATTTGCATATCCTGCCCTCAGGTGTGCAGGGGAGGGATCGCCGAGATTTTGGGGAATTGTCGTCACTCGTACACTGGACTTTATGCAAGACGCATCTTAGCTAACGCTACAGGATTGGTTTTATGGTGTATCTGGTGTCCGGGTCTTTGCAAGAGTGGAGTACTGTTTGGTTTGGTTATATATATTGGAGTATTATCGCAAGAAGCAAGATATCCCATTGGATAAGGGTAAGTACCACTCGGTATTATCACAGTATGTAGGCGATAATTACTACATTGGCGCTGCGAGCAAAAGGCTTGTCAGTGTAGTTTAATTAATATTACAATTACTACATTGAGAGCATAAAGCTCATCGGTATATAGTAAAATATACTGATAGTATTTTGAGAGCTAGTGAGCATTAGTATTGTGTTTTCGCACATACTATATATTGCTTTACTAGTGGCTCTGTTTTTGATTAGTTAATTTTTTTCTGTGGGGAGAAGTGTTCGGGGCTGGCAATTGGATTGCGGACCAGCGAGTACCCTCACAGCTAAAAAGAGACTAGGATTTAGCGTAGTTTTTAAATAGGGACATTGTAGAGGGAAGCGTACAGGGCCACTACCTATATAATTGTGGTGCGGTCTGTCAAGTACCTCTACAATTAGTTTTTATAGACTAGGAGTATTTTAGGTAGGCGTATTTTACGGTTTAATTGTTACAACCTTTCAAGTCGGCGTGCCTTCGTACGTCAGCTGTTGTGCGAGGTTGTGACGCGTTGCGGCCGTATTATGTAATACTATAGCGTGGGCAGGAAGAAGCGTGCGAGACACGCGTCTCACGCTTAGACAGAATTCTCCCACGACTATTAGATTACATATAGATTAGGATTAAAACATTAGCTAGAAGATAGTTAGGTATTTTAAACTCTGTTTTGTTGAAGAATATTGTGTTAACACGTCGTCTAGATATTACCCTAGGCCGTGTGTGTTGTTTTATCGTGCGGAGCTTAGTGCAAACCTCCACTAACTCATTTGCATACAGGTTAATCATTCTGGTTTTATCCAGTTATCAATAACTATTTGTTTCATTGTAGCTTGTGTGAAACGTGTTATTTTAGATATTTTATATTTGTATTCACATTTATACTTCCATATCTATTTTTACATTTTAATCAGATTGCCTTGGATTTCAGGTTTTAAATTGGTTTGTATAATTTTATCATTGATAACCCACTTATTTTCAATTTTAGCCTATTTAACCTATACGTGTGTGATCTTTCCCATTGACAATGTCGAAGGTTAACTTTCGAAAAGCATATAAAGATCTGCCAAGGGCCTGGATCCGTCAGCAAGCTGCTACAAGGATCTGTCTTGGTTGCCGGGATGCAGAGGCCGGGAGGTATGTCCTCCATAAGCATGTTACCATTCTGGCAGAAGCCCTGACCAAGTACGAACAGTACGACAGTCTCCGAGGATTGTATGGCACTAAGACTGAGAGGGAGCAGATCTCGAGATATTGGAAAACCCCTGATCAGGTCTGCTACCCATGTCACTCATCGTTCAACACCTCCTGCTTACTCCAAGGAAGAGGATAGAGATGAAGATAGCGACGATATCGAGACTGTGGAATGTAGACAAGTGGGTAAACGTTACAGCCGGGATGGTAAATCAAGCTATCCTCGATCTTCTACCCATGAAAAGCAAACAACTGTTACACCCGTTAGCAAATCGGTCCCTACTAGCCGAAAATCATCTCCATCACAATCAAGTTCTGATAATAGATTGACCGCCCTCGAAGATCAGATGGTGGCTGTTAACCAGAAGCTTGATGCGGTGTTTGAAATGCTAAAACCACGGGGGGATCAGTGCTATGAATGCCACCAGGTGGGACATTGGCGAAAAGACTGCCCGCAGTTGGGAACTTCATCTAAACAAACCAGGCAGGTTGGCGCTCAGGGTGAGGAACCTTTAAACAAGTAGGGGTCGGAAGCCATGGCCAGCTAGCTGTCCATCCCCATTGTAGCGGCCAACAACAACAAGAAGGTTGATCAATTTACGAAATGGGTTGAGATCAGTCCCGTTCCCTCCCAAACCGCCAAGGTGACTGCGAGAGCATTGGTGGGGGATTTCTTCTCCCGCTTTCGGGTTCCCTTCCAGTTACACTCTGATCAGGGGAGGAATTTTGAAAGTGAATTGTATAACTCTTTATGTCAAGTCTTACAGATCCACTAGACCCGTACTACCAGCTACCGGCCGTCAGCCAACGATCAAGTAGAGCGGTTTAATCGTACGTTGATGGATGTGGTAAGATGTTATGTTGGCAAGAGACAGAAAGACTGGGATGTCCATCTTCCGCAACTTGCTGGTGCATTACGCGCCACAGTAAACAGATCTACAGGGTTTACTCCGAACATGCTGATGCTAGGCCGGGAAATTAATCTTCCCGCTGATTTGATGTTTGCCCAGTGCCAGTCGGGGAAAGCTCAGGAAGTTGGAGACTACATTTCAGAATTGGTTCATTCCATTCGGGATGCTCATGATATAGCCAGGGAAACCCTCAAGGAGACTCAGAAGTGCATGAAGAGGAATTACGATTTGCATGTTCTGAAACGGCCTTACCAACGTGAAGATAGGGTATATATACTCGATAACAGCACCCTCAAAGGCAAATGGGAAGGGTCTGTGGAAGGGTCCAGGAGTCATAATAGACGTCATAACTCCGTGTTTATTCAGGGTACAATTGAGGAACAAAGTGATGATCCTCAATCATGATAAGTTGAAGCTTGCCTTGATAGGCAGCTTCCCAAATGGTTGATGCCCCAGGAACGCTGTATTGCAGTTGTCACAAACCCTGGGCAGGCGCCTTTATGATTCTCGCCATCGGATGCCCTGGACATTGATTTGTATAAGTGTGCCCAGTGTAGAAACCCTGGCCAGCTAACCATTCACTAACGTGTAATGTTAATAACTAGTTCAAGTTCCTTAGTTAATATCATGTCCATTTCTAACCACATGTATTGTATTTCCTTACTCTCGCAGAAATGGACAAACAAGATCAACTGCCGTCCGCCGATGAGATGGACGTTCAACTTAGTGTGGCCAAGGAGAGCAAATGGTTTGTGCGGAGATTAATCCTGCTAATCACCCTGCATCACTGATCCACTGGCGATGTTCGGCGGCTATTGCCGTCCGTGTCAAGCCGGATGTCCTCCGGACTATCTTTCAGCGAGCGAAGGGGGAGGTCACTGGAAAGGTTACCGTTCAACACGCTGTTCAACCCCCTCAACCCCGTGGAAAGAGGGTTCGTCAGAAGGAGTCGAGAAAGGAGTTTAAGCCCAAGAGAAGGGCGCTTCCACAATCACGTGGGACGCCGCATTCTTCCCAGGGCTCAGCGGCGAAAGCGTATGATGCCCATTTTCACCTGGACCGTTTGCGTCAGGGGCTGAGAGTGTCTTCTTGGGCCACTCTTGGTGACCTGGAGCGGGTGGAGCCAGCATGGGGCGACGTCCGTCCCGTGTCTGTGGTTGGGGGTGTTACAGTTTACTGTGACCCACAGACCTACCCCACGGCACGGGAAGTACACTTCATTACCCGGGATCTACACCTAGAAGTTGCCGTTGGTATTCATCCAAAACATGATCTGACGCCCAATCAATTTGATCGGCTCTACTTCCTATCAAGAATGAGGGAGGTGAGGATTCTAGGGGAAATTGGCCTTGATCATACCCGGCCCCCCTCAGATTGGTATTGCCAGGAGAACCTTTTCTGAAGAGTGCTGAACCGGTGCTATGCTCATCACCAGCACCGGGTAGTGTGCCTGCACCTACGTGGTATGGCCGGTGATCCCACGGCAGAGGAGTGTTACTCTCGGGCTCTGGATATTCTGAGGCTGTCCCGCGTCCCTCGGGAGCAACGCTTGCTGCTGCACAACTACACCTCCACCGTTGCCATTGCCGATGCTTTCCGTCATCATTTTCCCGCCACGCTTTTCAGCTTTTCGTTGGCCGTGAGTGGGTTCAACAACCAACAACGCCAGGCATGCAGGCACATCGAAGCTGTGGATGACAGACGGTTGCTGCTGGAATTCGATGGACCACACTTCGCACCAGCGGGACATCGAGTTGGTTCCCCCACATCTTCTGTGGGCAACAGTGGCAGCAGTTGGGGAGGTGCTCGGCTGTGAACTCTGTCAGATCCTGGATGGAAGAATGGACGAGACCTTTTCTAAAAAAAAGTGCAGCATGTCATAAAGAAGATTTTATGTTTGTTTTTATATTCTGTTCTGGGAATTAATTTACTTTGTATTTTTCAGACCCGGATGATTCAGCATAGTAACCATCCGAGAGAACTGCTTTTCGCATTATTGCCCATTGAAGACATCAGTGTACGTTCACCGGGTTTCCTGTACAATATGTGACTCAGCGAGCCCATACGTTTTCCGACTAGTTATCAACAGGATGTCAACTCTTTTCAAATAAGGGAGGAGTGTAGTGACGGCCGCCGTCTGTTCGAGAGACCGATCAACGGTAACAACCTCTAACCCCGGCATCTGTGTATTTGCATATCCTGCCCTCAGGTATACAGGGGAGGTATCGCCGAGATCTTGGGGAATTGTCGTCACTCGTACACTGGACTTTATGCAAGACGCATCTTAGCTTACGCTACAGGATTGGTTTTATGGTGTATCTGGTGTCCGGGTTTTTGCAAGAGTGCTACCATTGGAGTACTGTTGTGATTGGTTATATATATTGGAGTATTATCGCAAGAAGCAAGACATCCTATTGGATAAGGTAAGCTTCTCTCGGTATTATCACAGTATATAGGCGATAGATGTCGGTAGGCACTGGCAGGCCTAGGCTAGGTAACTGACGAAGCCGCCGGTAATTATTAGGCTTAGGCCTAGAAAAGGCAGGTTAAAGCATTAATATGATTATCTTATATTAAACGCCTAATTAAAGAAACTCTATACAGTACATTCATTTTACTAGACAGTACGTCTGTTCCGACGAACGTTCAGATCTTGTGTAGGAAGTGATAGGTGACTGATAATGTGTTAAACAGCTGATGCATTACGACGCGTTACGACGCGTAGCGATCGCTACGTAGCAGTTCGTGCTACGCAAAACCTACGCATTGCCTACGCAAATCATACACATTATCTACGCGTGCTACGCAGGCAGTAATTTTTATCTGTACTGTACGTTGTTCGACTGGTTATCGACGGGATATTATCAGCTCTTTTCAAGCAAGGGAGAAGTGTAGTCCGTATTGGAGTACCACTGTGTACTGGAGTGTAATACTACGTATCTGATATATTGGAGTATAATCGCTATACGCTGGATACCCTATTGGATAAGGTAGGCTCCATTTGGATTAATTGTATCACAGTGTATATATATTTTCATTCATTGAAAAAGTCGAATGGCCAAGCGGTTAGCAGGGGCGCTGCAAGCTATAGCCATAATATCGGCGCTGGTTCAAACGGCACGCTTGCCTATGGTTCTGGTGGTTGAACAAGTCCTCTCGGATAAGGACTATAAACTGTAGGCCCAGTGTATACGCTGGCTTGTGAGCAATCTAAAGAACCCACTACATCCTTCAAGACGAGTTGGGGGATACCCCGGTGTACTGGAACAGACAGCCCCTGTGGTGGACAAGAGTTGCTGGTACCGGGTTACCGGGTAGCACTGACATGAAGGGACCCTTAGGGGTGAAGAAAGTCATTAATCGAGTTCCTAGTCCACATATCAAGCACCCTGAGCATCTTATATTACTATATAAAACTGCACTATTATTATTATTATTTCAACTCATTTATTTATTTATCCTTTCTTTATACTGAATATACACTTTCAATACATAGTTACTGGTTTCCAAAGTGGTTCAGTTCTTAACTACAAAATTTTAAAAGCAGATATATACATATGGTAACCAAAAAAGGTGGATAACTGTAACTACCAATTAAGATACTGTACATTTAAAAGGAACATATTCTTTCCATTGCACTCATAATCATTCATTATTTGTATGCTGACTGTATACACCATACTTTTATAAGCAATTACAGTCAGGTTTTGAGTACACTAAAATACACTTTCCTCACTGTACAACTGAAATAGAGACTTGAAGTCTAAAATAAAATAGTATGCTTACCTATAAAAACTTGCATTCCACTTAAACACAACTTTTTTGTAGTTTCAAATCCAATACCAGCAGCCCCACCAGTAACTATTGCAATGCGGCCACTTTGATTTTCAAGACCTGAAAAACACACATTTCAAAAATAATTCAGATGAAGAAAAAATTCCATTCTATAGGTAAATTCACAGTTAAAATACTAAAGAGCACCTTTCAAAATTTTGCCATGTATACTTTTCATATGAAGAAAAAAAATGCTTTAAATGAAATTTCATAATACTGATATTTTCACTTTAATGGTCATTGTTGAAATTAAATTTTCAATCCAAAGCCAGCAGCCCCACCAATAATTGTATATAGCAATATGAACATTCTTAATTTAAAGACCCGAAAAAACAAACATTTAAAAATATATCAGATTATGAAACAAAAATTCCTGTTATAAATATATATCTCAGAGTTAAGGTACAAACGGTGCAAACCCAATGTTTTGGCACACAACTTTTCATTTAAAATAAAATATGTGTGATAAAATTTTTGGATATTGTAAGTTAATGACAAGGCATAGGTTTCTTGTTGAAGTCAACAAAGAAATTTTAGGTAGGCCTCTGGGGACCACCAATGGCAACAGTGTGGGTGCTTACCACAGGGAGACAAATTCCTACTCTTTTCAGATAGGACAGTGTACTAAGTTCTGTTTTATGGACATTAGTAAAAATGCTGTACATAGGCTTATTCTAGCAAAGGGCTGCAGCAACAGTTCACAGCGTCTCAGTGCAACATACTGTAATTCTCCTTCAGCCAATCCTGATATTGTACATGCTGCTCTCCAAGGCAAAAACCTAAATTTAAGAGTAAATTTGCAAAAATCCATGTTTTTATTACATTCGCATGGCCTATGCCCAGTGGCTGTACAGGGGAGGGTCGATGATAACGACATTGTCAACAATGACAATTAAGTATTTATAAATTGCCAATATCACTATAAACCAGAGCAAACATCAAAAGTGCTGTGCCTGATGTTAAAACAGTCAAGGCAAGCAAGGTATGCAGTGCATACCCTGGCTAAAAAAAATAAAAAGAAATATAGTAGTACAGTTTCTCAGTTTTATTTAGCATTTCTTAGTCAGGATCTTTTATATACACCTTAATTTTTCGAGTGGAATGCTACAGGTTCATTGGAATAGCAAAGTTTTTCAATGTTTGGCCTTTTGGTACCTAGGATATCGTCACAGTCGGGCTATCGCATCGTACTCTAGCTGCTCAGAATTTCCGCATGGCTGGTCTTCGATATCCGCCAATCACGTATTCAGTGAGTCGATGAAAGTCAGAGCATACCCTACAACGCTTAAATTTGCTATTGTAACAACCGAGTGGTGGCGTCAGAATAGCCAATTTAACACTGGAATGGAAGCAGTGCTTCCTAGAGTATGTGCGCATGCTCTTGTTTAAATATAGTTACATACATATGACCGGTGTAGAAGAAACTTTGAATTATTATTTAATTTGAATTGAAATTTGTTAAAATACAGGAATAAGAATTCTTTTGAAGATGCAGACAACTATGCCGGTTTTAAAAATAACATACATTATATTTTGACTACAGAACACAATCTGATTCTGTATAAGTAGTAGGCTTACAAACTTTTCCTATCACTAGCAGGCAATAGCATTAGTGGCATAGGGGGTCTTGAAATGGAAGGGAGCTGAGGGGACAGGAAGATAAAGTGGGGGATCGGTGATTAGGTGAGTGGATAACTCGCAAAGTAAGGTGATATGAGGTGATTTTTAACTACTTAACCATGATTTGTGGGTGGGGGCACGACTGGGAAATGGGCTAGTCATTAGTTATGAATAATTCATAAGAAAACTAGCACAACTAAATCAAAAACCATGTTTTTATCTGAAATTATAGCTAAGGTAATTAAAATGCCAAATTATTTTGAACAACAGGTTTTTAAAATTTTCCAGCCTGGTTTTTAAATACTATACTGGTAATTTATTGAGAAACAGCAATACCTGCTGTGATAATGACTCTTAAGTAGAGGTATTCTTCTTTGATGTTTAATTGGATTATTGAGATAAGATTCTGGCAAAACCTGGTTCACCAACCCGCCTGAATGCCCTTTTAAAGGGTTTGCTGGTAAATAGGATAGGGTACGGGTCCAATTTGCGTCAGGTCAAGTAGAAATTCGTTAAAAACTATGAAGTTATGTATTTGTTAAAAATCCTGTTTCATTCATAGCATATATTAACTATGAAACATTATTTATAATAACAATATAATAAACCATTGGTTGCTAATTAACTGCTTTTAATTAAAATTATACAGGTAGTCTACCTACGTCGCTAATCAGGCGAGTTCCAGTTTGCGTCACCCAAGTGACCCCAATTAGCGTCAACCTCTATTCAGATACCGGAAGTGAATTTGTATGGCTTGTTTAAAGGGTCAAACAATGTTTATGATTGATAATCAGTACTCTGATGATAGTAACGTGTTGCAGCAGTTATAGGCCTATATCTAATATTACAAATCTATGAAGACAAATTGCTTATGTTTGTGATACAATTACAGTATACAATTAAATGTGTGTTCCCATGCAGTTCAATACGGTACTTTTATATCAGTATAGATAGGCCTACATATACATTTAGTTTGTTTTTGCTTATTCAATTAATGAATATATACTGTCTCTTATACACATCTAGATGTGTATAAGAGACAGGTACTGTACGTTGTTCGAGATTACTATCAATCTTCGTTGGTTTTGCTCTAGTGCCCTTTGATTTTTTCTTGGCTTCCCGCTCCTCCTTTCGCTTTTGTTTTGCCGCTTCAGCCTCTGCCTTTTCATTTGCCTTTGCTTCGCCAAAGGCTATAAATTGTGCACCGGAAAGAGCTTTCGGCATCGCTGTAACCACTTTATTACTTTCCTTTAATATTTTAGTTGGATACCTGATGTGATTTTTGAAGACACTAGACACACCATTGCTGGGTGTCGACGCACTACTGGTGTTGGTTTCACGAGTGACTTCATCGGCGCCGGCGGTTCCAGTTATTGATTTAAAATAGGCTGTCATCTCAGCGTTCTTAAGGTGTTTCCATTGTTGGTATTCATGATCTTCACAATCATACCCGTTGTCGTAACGGCGTTCGAACAAGACAACTTCTTTTGTTCCAGAACCGAATGTTGCCAGAGTAAGGGCAGCAGACGAGAGACCAGAGTTTTTCTGGTGATTTTGCTTGAGCTGCTGAAGATTTGGGAAGAACGGCGACTTGCGCAGCGACGGAGGGCTCAGCTGTGACGGTGTGTCCAGCGACAGCGTGCCCCAACAACGGCGACGGCGAGCTCGGCGGCGACGACGAGCTCGGCGACGGCGAGCTCGGCGACGGCGGTCTGCACAGTGGTGGCGCGTTCAGCGGCAGCATATGCGGTCTGGTCAACAGTCGTTTCCCCCCTCCCTTACAAAGACTCCTAATGGTTCGACTTTCTTCCGGTCTATTGTGAAGGGGTATAGCCCGGCCTTTCTGAAGCCACTTGCTGCATTTTGTTTGTTTGCCGATTCATTCCAAGCGGGTGTGAATACTCTGCTAAACGTTTGTTTGGTGACGGCTTCTCCTGGATTGGCGAATTGATACCTCTGCTCTGAACGTCTCCAGGTCGACTTTAGAGATGAATATAGAGAGAGATCCAGTGGTTGAATTATGTGACTGCAATGGCTTGGAAAACAATAAAGTAAAATGGAATTATCTCTGCAAAACTTACAGGTTTCTAATTCATGTGAGTCGCATGACCGTCAACAAATAAAATAATAGGAAAAGGAATACCGGCATTCTTAACACATGTAAAAAAATGATTTGCCACCCATTCAAAAAAGACCTCCTGGTCCATCCAACCATTATGGGTCCTACCCAGAAAGCTCCCAGCTGGTGCTCCTTGCAAAGGGTTATATATAAATCTCTGGCAAGGAAACACCATCATTGGCGGAACATAAAAACCATCGGCATTACAACAACCTAGCACAGTTATCTGTGTCTTGGTGCTGCTGCCGACTTGATACACATCCTTAATGCCGAGCTCGGCAATAACCCTCCAAATTTTAATACACAGTGGGAAGCCAGACTCATCTGCATTAAAGAGCCGTCGTAGATCATTTAATACTTCCTCCAGTCCTTGTTCTTGGATGTAGGTTTCGAAGTCGATAAACCAATTTTGAATCTCTCCTTCCCAAGGTGTTCGGAAATCCATTTTGTTAGTCGGGGATGGCGCTTGAAAAAAAGCGATACCCATTTCTTTCCCGGTCTGTTGTTAACAAAACCGTTTTCCCGCCCATCTTCATCAAGAATTCGCTTTACTTCATCTTGAAGTTGCCATCTCGTAAGTGGATATCCAATTCTTGCCATCTGAATAAGCCACTCTTCTAATAACTGAAATATACAACCAAAAAATATTAACTTCATCAAAAAGCAAAACTGTATTTAACAATTATCGTATTGTATATAAAATAATATGGTTCATTTAACATTACCATAGCAATTGATATGGAATTCCTTGCCGATTTTTTTTTGCAATTCGTCTAATTTGCTTTCTTTTTAAAAAAAATCTTAAAACTTACCTTAAACTTATTATTATTATTATTATTATTATTATTATTATATTTATTATTATTATATACTCACATCTTCTTCGGCACCTGTTAGAACAGTTTTGGGCCCTGATTTACCCGTTATCGGCCGCCGATTATGTAGTTTGTCTGAGAGGGTTGTCCTCGGTATGTCATAAATAGATGCTGCCCTGCTGGTTGCAATCTCCCCCTTTTTTATACGTTCAATTGCAGGCAAGATTAGTGATGGGTCAGTATATTTACTCCTCTTCAACTTCTCTTTCTGCCGGTAATCTCGGTGGAGCCATAGCTAAAATATTCAATCCCGATTTTGATAATAATACGTATGCCTCTCAAGAGTGCAAAATAATTTAGATGAACGAAAAACATGGCCATAGTAAATAAAATTAATATTATTATTTTTTTTTAACGAAAATAATAGCAACAATGATGATAATAATAATAATAATACCAATACAGTAAATAATAATAATAATAATAATAAAATAATAATAATAATAATAAATAAATAATAATGGTAATAATAATAGGCTAATTACAGTATATGTGTTTGAATTATATACAGTATAATAATTAATGTATAGAATAGGCCTATTGCCAATGTGATAGCCTATGGCTACCCGCACAAAAAGCAAAACGATCTGATTATAGTAAATTGTAACCTATAGAAACAAATAATTATATAAAGGTGAAACTTATGTCATAAATAAGAATAATCTTTTAAATAATTTGCATGCATTTTCTATATTATACTTTCTACCAACTCCTTTCTACACACACAAAACAGCGACCGTCCAATATTATTACAGACAAGAGGCTGGTTGGTTGAACTGGGCTAATAAAATTCAAATAATTAAATCGTTTCTAAATACTGCCTCCAATTCTGATATAAGAAACACACCCCCTAATGAATAAATAAAAGTTACGAACCACTCACAGCAAGTTAAGCCAGTCAATCACAGGAATAGATTATAATTAACAGGAAGTAGATTTGTTTTTGTAACACGAAAGCGAATTGAACAATAGAGTAGGCTGAACGCTGTACAAAGTTTGCGCTGTTTATTTACATTTACTCACGTGATAATATCGCCCGAAACCTTTGAATTGGGTGAAGCAGTTTGCTGGAGAGATGTAGGCCATGAAAATATGAGACACAGGATGTTTTATTTATACATATTACTTACATTCTACATTGATATGTGTTGTATTGAATTGTCATGACATGTATTTCTTTTTCAAAGAGGTCCCCCGAGCATCATCTGGCCTTCTTGTCATTGTATTATTTTAGAGTGAAATCTATTTTAATAAACCTAATTAGATTTTATTCTCTACAAATTTCCTCCGTCTTGAGTTTAAAGAATGAATGAGGTGCATTTGCAATTTACAGTGACGAATCTAACAAAATTTGAATTGATTCCAAATGGTTTTTAAGGATTAAAAGCAAGAATATACACTTACTAAAACATTGGAATGCGTAAATTTCACTTCATAATTAACCAAGAAAACGGCTACTGATTTGTCATGTTAAACAATGTATAATCTCAATGGCAATGCGAGTACAGTACTGCTAAGCGTCTCGTTTTCACAGCCTCTGGTATCCTTGTCGTTAAACGATGTCTATTTAACTATCGTCTGGTTTTTCAGAGAATATTACCGTCCTAAATTAGACAAATCGTCCGAGATTCGGAATGGGGAGTTCCTGTTTTCGGAAAGTATTTTATTAAAGGAAGAATAGGAATGATTTTGGGACTTGTTCGGTTTTGCGTGAAATTCGATTTTGTGGGCATTGAGTACACATACTGTAGTACTGTTCTATGTTTATTTATTTTTTTTTTTGAAAATGTGCAAGAGGAAATCTGTATAACTCAAACTTTTTATGCCATTCCCATTAGGTTTGACTTATGCGGACTCGACTGTATATGTTATTATATAACTTAATTTCTAATGACATAACCTTGCTACAACGATAACGTTATCTTTTTACATAACCTACGAACAACATTCACAACATTTGCGAATGTTGTAACATTTGGTATTTGTTACAATTCTTAATACCTGTCTATTGGCCTATGTTACATTTACTGTAGAACGCAATGAATCAGAATAAAAGTGGGCCCGATAGTCCACACTAGCACAATGATGATGATTGAGCACAATCGTCCTTGGCCCGATCATCTTTCAGTCTTTTACTTCATTATATTATTATGCCCAAGTAAATAAAGGTATGAATACACGTGCCAGACCATATACTGTAGTAAGGCATGCGCTTGGAATGTATCCTCCACGCATAGAAATCCAAGCTTTGACCAAATCTTGATATAACCAATGCAATTATGCAGCATTTACGATTTCAAGCACCTATTTTCTTAGCTATTTTTGAGCCAATTTTTCAGGTATCCTCCTCACAATTAAAAAACAGTATGGTACACATGGGTAGGAGTTTGCAAAGCCTGTATGTCTATGTGACTGTCAATCAAAAGGATGTCCAAACAATGTTTGATTACTAGGCCTAGGCCCAGGTAGATCTTACACCTAGGAGGCTTATTACTTAACTAAACTTAAGTACAAGCTCGCCATCTGGATATGAACCACCCAAAATTTGGGTATGAGTTGTGGGCAATATTGTTGGCATGCTGGGTAAGAGTTAGCCTCTATTCGTCGAGTTGACTTGGGGCCGAGTTGATGTGGGACCAAGATGACTTGTTGGGGTTGAGTTTAGACTAGGTAAGGTTGACCCCTATGGACGGGCTGAGTTGATATGTTTCCCAATGAATGGCCTTTTAATTCAAGGACAAGGCTATACACACAGTAACGGATACTTATACGCAGAGCGGCTGTGTATATAAGGGACAGAATGGACCTTACACGCAGAGCGGCTGTGTATATAATATATAATGGTCTTAATGGATCTTAATGGATATATTATATATATATCAGTGTTCTCCCGACGCCGGTTTAGCCGTCAATTTTACCGGTAAAAATAAACGGCCGACCGGTAAAATTTTGTTGGTTTTTAAAAAAAAAAAACCCACTGAATTAGGCCTAGCTTTATGCCTAGCCCGAGGCCAAGCTTAGTATAGGATCGGCCTTCCTTCTTCAGGCCTCGAATCATACATTAGCTATAATTTATCTCCAGTTTCACTAACGAAACTTACAAACCTTGATTAAAAACCAAAATACTGTTCGTTGACAAGACAGCGATGAATGACAACAAATTTTTGATTGATCGAATCGAAAAAACAAACAAGCAAGCATCGCAAAACTTTCATCTCTCCCCTAAGCTGCAGGAATTTGTGCAATAGACTCGTAATCCAGACGAATTTTAAAACTGGTGGAGTAGTACTATACTTGTAGCAGTTATTCAATACGTCTGGAATGAGATTCTGAGTTGTATAAATTCCTGTAGCTTAGGCGGACTATCGTTCGCAAAAGTTTTCCAATGAATTGTTCGCTCTGGAATCAATCACGAAGAAACGAACTGGCCAAGCCAGACTGGAGGCGTTTTTTTACGAAAAGGTTGGTAATGTTTACTGAGTTTTAATGATGATGAGTTTAAATTATCTTTGAGAATTTCTTAGTTTATTTGATTTAATATGCCTAAATTTCCCCGATGTTTTAATGAATAAAAGATAAAATGGACCTCTCTTCATTCATCATACATACTCATAGCCGTTTACAAAACAACAACATTAACTTAGTGGCTCCTACGTATAACTGTCCAAAACCCAAGTGATATGCAAAGTAGAAAGGCTACGATAATGCTGTAATTAATAATAATAAAACCGTATCAATTAGCGCCTTTTTTAATCTCAGTTTCGGCGAGGCATGCCCTTGGCAGGCGCTTTTGCATTTTTAGGGCAAAAGGATCACTAGCTTAGAGTAGTAGTTTATGGCCTGCGTGCGGAATTGAGTTCGCATAAGTCGAATCTAATGGGACTGGCATAAAAAGTTCGAGTTATACAGATTTCGACTTGCACATTTTCGAAAAAAACTTATTAACATAGAACAATACTATGTGTACTCAATGCCCACAAAATCGAATTTCACGCAAAACCGAACATTTTCTTAAGTCCCAAAATCATTCCTATTCTTCTTTTAATAAAATACTTTCCGAAAACATTAAACTCCCTATTCCAAATCTCGGACGATTTGTCCAATTCAGGACGGTAACACTCACTCGAAAAACCAGACGATCGTTGAACGACAAGCATACCAGACGCTGTGAAAACGAGACGCTTAGCTATACTCGCATTGCCATGGAGATTATCTGTTAATTAACACGACACACCAGTAGACATTTTCTTGGTTAATTATGAAGTGAAATTTACGCATTCCAATGTTTTAATCAACCTGCAATAAAGACGGAACTCTACAAAGCAAGTTTCTACTGGTCTTTTTCAGTAGACGTCTAATTCAAATTCGTTAGATTCGTCGGTGTAAATTTCAAATGCACCTCATTCATTCTTTAAACTCAAGACGCTTTTCAAAACATGTTTTTTCCCGAAGCATCCCTATGTTAATAAGTGAATTCATTGACGATTAAAAAAAATATCTAAAAAAATAAAGGTTTTCGATTGTTAGAAATACAACACTCGGATATGAGTTTGCGTCAGAAAGTTATCATGGGAGAGATGTTTTGCCCTACCTGTGATAAGTGATTCAGGTGGGAATCGAAACCCACGACCTCCAGGTATCTAGCCTGATGTCTTAATCACTAGACCACCGAGCTTGCGCTTGGTTACTAGTGATGAATTCGATCCCCTAGTATAGCAGCGGGTACTGCAAGTGTTATTCGGATATGAGTTTGCGTCAGGAAGTTATCATGGTAGAGATGTTTTGCCCTACCTGACGTGTAATCGTACCGAATACTCAGTACGTCCCCAAATACTAGCGAAAAAAATTCGCAAGTGATTCGGGTGGGAATCGAACCCACGACCTCCAGGTATCTAGCCTGATGTCTTTTTTTCACTAGTATTTGGGGACGTACTGAGTATTCAGTACGATTACACGTCAGGTAGGGCAAAACATCTCTCCCAAGTACAACACTGCAAGCAAGACATTAACAACAGATTTGTGTTTTTATTAGGCGATGAAACCGCTATACGAAAAATTCAAACTGACTGTGGCACTGTAATACATGCGACATTAGAGCAGGCAGCACAGAAAACGAATGAGAAACTAACAGCTATATTTTTTACTACTTGTTACTTTTAAGAAATGATATAATTTTTTGGGGTTTGGGGCAAGTATATATATGGGAGTATCTCAGCATTATGAGGTTGTGTTGTAATTGTTTATTATTGAATGTGTTAGGTTGCTGAACTCTTCAACATTTCTGGTGGTTGAACTTAACATTTTAAATGTTATGTTTTATAATAACGACGACGTCGACAATTCGATGACGAAAACACTGACGATGATAACAATTATTTATAACAATAAGTAACAATGACAATACAATTTACCAATAAAAATAAAAATTATTATTATTATTAATGTTAGTATTTATTACACATAATTTCTTCACATAGCGAACACCCTAAAAGAAGGAAAAGCAATTGAAAGTGCCAATGTCACCGAATTGAGAAACCTTATGATCAAACTAGTGCGAAAAGAAGGTAAACAGCTCTGATCTGTTATGTAATGCTCATTACGTATGACAATTTTATATAATTCCATTAATTATAGTTAGTGGCGCTAAAAAATAGACATAACAAATATTCCATTAAAGGATTATCCAAGGTATTGCAATAATGAAATAAACGACAACTCGGAAAACTCCGACAGTATTCGAGGTAAACTGTAGTCATGTTTAAATTGATTTCATATTCATACTTTCGGGGCATCAGTGTGTGTTTTGTGGACGAAATGTTATAACCTCTGCCCAAACATGCATGGTATAGCTGAGGTGGATATTACAGCCACAGCGTTTCCATGTTGTAGAGAAAACCTGAAGACTGCTTTTTTTTCTTTATAAGTATTTGTCACAATGTGAATGAATTGTTAAACTCAATGCAAGTTAAGTTATTTAACCTGGTTATGCAAATGAGAGATTGAGAGTGGAGTCAGAAAGAAAGGGATTAAGCAGAGAGTGTTGAGGCATGGTGGAGGTCACACACACCAGTTTTTGGTAAGCCTAATTTAGTGAGGTTTTGCATGTGTTTTATATGTGTTACTTGTGAAGTCTCTCCTAAGAGAGCAAGATTTGGTATGTAATCTTTGAAGCCTACAAAAAGTGAAGTTTTTTTTATGTGCTACTTGTGAAGCCTCTCCTAAAGGAGCAAGGCTTCGTATGCAATCTTATGTTTGCTCTGCTGGGATAGGCGAATTATTGGACTAATTGATTACTGTATCCTGTGTGGACCAGTGAATTATTGTCCTGTGAGGACTAATTGAATACTGTATCCTGTGTGGACCAGCAGAATGTTGTCCTGTGTGGACTACCTGTTATTTGTCCTGTGTGGACCAATTGATTACTGTACTGTGTGGACCAGCGGATTTAACTATCCTGTGTGGATTGCGCTATTGTCTTTTGTTTCTGTGTGAGCAGGAAAACGCAGAAGAACTTAATTCCTGACTCCTGGACACTCTCAACAATTTATATAAGTAGTTTTTTTTTAATATTGTTATTGTTATTGTTATTTTTATTATTATTGTTATTGTTATTATTGTTGTTGTTAATATTGTTATTATTATCAAATGGTTTTATTGCTATTGTTGTTATTGTTACTGCCATTGTTACTTGCGAACTTGTTCATCTTGCTGGTGTGGGATATTAAGTAAATGGAAATGTGACCAGCATGTCTGAAATAAATGTTCAATGGCTTTATTAAATTATCTTCACTATCTGACGTCATTCTGACGAATTCATTTGGACATAGCGATTTTTAAAAATCTTGAACCTGTTTAAGGCAATCAGTTATCTCGATCACTGTTAATACAATATTTAAAACATAATAATATTTAGATAAATAGTTTGTGGGTTACACCATACGGACATTGTAACCTTGTGTCAGTTGTCTGAAGTAATTGTTCAATCAGAACATCTCATAGGCCATGACCGCTTGATATACGTAGGACATCACATGATTACATTTTCAATAACGTATGACACAGTTACTTTAAGTATACAATAATTCAATAATAACAATCTTCCTTTGGAGATACCCAGTGTCTACTTTTATATGTTTTGACTTTCAGCAACTCTGCTGGCAATACTACATGCCTTTAACGCGCAACAAGAAAGAGAAGAAAGTAACACCGAAGAATCTACAGAAGTAGAAACTGAAACTTCTCATTCAAGTAAGTCATGTATATAGTGTGCAAAAAAGGACTAAGAATCATGAATTAACGAACACATACAAACTGCTGACAGTTGTATCAGTTGAAGAACTAAAATTTTGTAAAGTTTACTAGCGGGTTACTCAGATAAATGACATCCCAAATCACGAAGAACATTGATTAATTCTGCCCTAACAATTACGGTGCATTGTTTATGTTTGATAAAAACAGGTAAGTCCAACTTGCAAGGAAGCGATGCCTGGAAACACAATCCGCATAAATCCAGCAAAGGCAAGTTAATATCCCGAGGAAACATAGTTAATTGATAGTGGTATGATAAAAAAGGTTTTCAATTACAATTCGCATTTTCAACAAAATATTGTTGTAAATTACGCTTACATCAGAGACAATTAACTGTATTTGTTAATTGTAATAATGTAATATATTTCATCACAGAAAAGGTATTCAGCCAACTGGATATCAAACCAAAGCGGTGGTTCGCAGGAAACTAAAAGGTATTACTTTTGCTTTGAAATATGTGTAGGTATACAGTACAACACATACTCGTACAAAGAGATAAACAAAATCAGAATATTAAAAACATGGTACTATGGAATTTTCAACAGATGCACATGTATAACATTTTTAAGTAAAACGAAGTAATGTAATATTATCCTGACAGGAGCAAGTATGCGAAAATAAGCGAGGATGATGCCAGAACAGAGGTGAGAAATGTGCTCATTTCAATCTACACACATTGAAACCTATGCCATACGGCAATGTTAATGGTCAATTTTCTAAACGGGCAACATTAGGCCTACCAAATATTACAGAACATGGTAAACATCCTACACTCTGTTTTGCCTTTAACAGTTGGAGGAAATAAAACAAAGACTACTCGACATCATGCAAAAGAAAGTTGCAGAAGGAAGGTGAGTTCTGGAAATTTACAATTACAAGGCCATTCCATTTCTACACTGTATTATTGGTCCATTACTAGATTATAGACCAAGAAAAATGACTTAAACTTCAGAAATATAAATTTCAGTGAAAGACACGAGGAATATATGAATGACCCCGGAGGTGTGCAAACCAGAGAACGGAACATGGGGGGGGGTTTCGGTGATGACATCATGGATGAGGAGGTAAAATAAAATATTTAGCCCTAAATCATATCATTAACAATGGACAGCAACAAAACATTATGCATGTGATGCTTAAGTTACTATAAAAATGATTTTGGCATAGTTCTTGTTTTCCCACACCACCTCACTGACAATAACAGTAGTTTTAATAAAAGTAATAATAAAATTAGTATTAGTACAGTAAAAATATTAGTACTGTAGTAAATTGATAGTGATAATAATAATAGTAAAACAACAATAACAACAACAAAATAAAAATAGTAGTAATGTTATCAATAATAATAATAATAATAATAATTGGAATATTAATAATAATACTAATAATAACAATAGTAACAACAAAATAACATTTTTTTTACTACAATAAAAATGTTGATAATATTGTTATTGGTGATAATAACAACGACTAACAATAAAAATAATAACAAAAATCACAATAAAAATAATAGTAATGTTATCAACAACAATAATAATAATAATAATAATAATAATCGAAATAATAATATTAATAATAGTATGTCTTTCTTACCCTGTTATTGTGGACGTAGGTTATGTTTCCATTTTTGTGTGTTTTTGTGTATGCATGTTTAAAAAAAATACTGTTATTGTTTGTTGTTGTTATATTTTAATATTATTTTTGATCCAACAGATGTCCCTATACATCCATGATAATTTCACGAATTCATGGTCTACCTGAAGAAGCCGAGGAAATGCAACGGTATTGTAAAGAAGATACTGTACACTGTAAGTACTCATGTTGAATCAGTAATCAAACAAAAACACAGACACAGACACCCACACACACACACATTTATCTCGTTTTTTTCTCTCGTTTTTTTCTCTGGAAGAAAAAAGTTTTCTTCCTGATTTGAATTTAACAGACACCCGTCCTACAGCGGCGTTACCCATTATTTACTTCTGTATTGACAGTCTCACTCTTATCATTATGAAAAAGTTATATGCCTATTAATAAAGTTTTCCGCGATTTACGATACACCAACATCCTTTCGACCCACAATGTTTGATGGCGACTTAAATACATGGTTGCTGTGAAGAATGTTTTGAGACTACATATATTCTTAAAAAGAATAAAGCAGATTATTAAGATTTGTCCATGCTCGGTACATTAATAACATGAGAATATTTCATAATCTATACTTAACCTTTTTCTCAATAGGAATACATTTAATTACATGCGGTTTGTGACCAATAAAGAGGCAATCGTGTACCTGACACAGAAGAAGTACAAATTGCCGTATGATGAAGCCGACAAATGTTATCGGGAAACGGAATTCAATTTTAGAGCGGCATTTAAATCTTCATTGAAGCTACAAAAGAGATGAAATTCTTTGGTTTTACCTTTATGTTTTAATATGGTTTATTAATATTATCATTATTAATAATAGTATTATTATTATTGTTATCATTATTATAATTATTATTGTTATTAATCTTGTAGTACTTTTTTTACACAATTGTTTACATAGGCATACCTACTGAATGTACTATAAAAATTTATGGTTTTGTTTTTCATGCTCGACTTTGTTTTCCTCATATAGTCTGGTAAAAATTAACTTGTTATAAATCCAAAATGCTTTGTAATAATGATATCTCTTATGATATGTGGCACGGTCAAGCCAAATCTGCCACTTTTCACTTGATTATACAGTATAGCCTAGTGCCTACTGTATAATGAAAATTTCATAGAAAATCAAAATTTATTTTATCACGTAAAATTAACAATTACGCATATAAGTACCATGATACATAGACATTTTTTGCAATTTTAAAGAGCAAAAGTACAATTTTAGACAATTCAAGAGGGTCTTTTTGTGTAAAATGTTAAATCCCGGCAGCTGAGTTGAACAATTTTACTTACTGTATATTCAGATCATTTCCCCACGTCGCCAGGACTCAAAATCGTGAATGAATTGTTGTGAATTGAAGTTGCACTTTCCACTTTATAAAAATTTTTCATATTCAATTTGTTACTTTTATCCGAGCTTATTTTTGATTTGTCTCCTTTTGATTTTGGTTTTTTTAAATTTCCATTGACGCCCTGTTATGTACGTGCGCCGATGATGTAAAAGTGGTGCCGATTTAAATAAAGAATGTATATTTAGTGTTATTGTGTTGTCTTTACAAAAAAAAAGCTTTTAATGCAGCCAAAGTTGGATAGCACAGCTTTGAAGGTCCGAAGCCCTCAAATGCAGACGGAAAAGCTTCATCTTTATTATTACTATCAATCTCATCGATATCACCATTATTTAATTTATTATCTTCATTAGTGTTTTTATTATTATATTAATATTTTTGCAGCAACTGACAGATAATAAAGTAAATGATGATGATGATGATGATGATGATAATAATAATAGTAGTAATATATTGACATGACAATGAAACAATGATTTATAGTGAACTGAGTATTGTTATCTGAGCTTCAAATATATTGCAAGTCCAAGTATTGTGATAATAATGAATGTGTTCCAGAACTAGTTTAGTAGAAAAGCACGAATATTATTATAACACGGTATTAATTTAACACGGTATGCTGAAAAATAAGAAGCAAGTAAGAGACCTGTATATAAGTGTGAAAAATCAATAAAAACCACCAGAAAAGAAATAAGGAGAAAACAGAGAAACGAACATACTCCATTTATGCAAAACACAAAATACCTAATCGGATTGACAGTGTAATATCATTGTTTATTCCATAATTACTTAAAAACAAAACGTATCGCTTATCCAACGTTGCCATAATGGGAGTGGGGGCAGCGTTATTACCAGACCAACTGTCCGAAAGACATTTCTGAAGGGGATTAGCCTGGATGAAAATTCCTGACTTCTTACCAGAACACAGTCTTGTCCTTTGACGTGTTTTTAATCAGACATGTGCGCAAGTAGAACCAAAATGGGTATAGTAGCGCACAGTGATAAACTGCACAAAATAATAATAATAATTGATTTTTATCCTATAGGGGCCTACATTATCAATGTGTGCAACTAGAACCGAAATGGGTATAGTAGTGCACAATGATGAACTGCACATCACTGAATTGAATTTTATCCTATACATTATCACTGTGCGCAACTAGATCCAAAATGTGTATAGTTGCGCACAGTGATAAACTGCCCGTCACTGACTTTAATTGTATCCTATTCATTATCACTGTGCGCAACTACAACCAAAATGGGTGTAGTAGCGCACAACGATAAACTGCCGAGAAGCGATCGGATGGGAGCGACTCAAGAGAGCTGCGGTAAAACTGGATTTTTTTTTATTATTACAAGCTGGAATTGTCATATAATAGTGTAAATCGTGTAGCTAAAGGCATGTTTTGCATAATACATTAATATTTAAGGACTTTACAACTTGGAAGTTTGATTTTGAGCATGAGGTGAACTATGCATTCGATACACTGCCCATCAACTGAATTGAATTTTATCCTATTCATTATCACTGTGCGCAACTACTGTAGAACCAAAATGGGTATTGTAGCGCACAGTGATAAACTGCCCGTCACTGACTTTAATTGTATCCTATACATTATCACTGTGTGCAACTGAACCAAAATGGGTATAGTAGCGCACAGTGATAAACTGCCCGTCACTGATTTTAATTGTATCCTATTATTTATCACTGTGCGCAACTAGAACCAAAATGGGTATAGTAGCGCACAGTGTTAAACAATTGATTCCCTATTGTTACTAGAAATCGTATATACAGTATGTGATTCTGGCAACCATTTCGTTTACAAGATGGCTGAGAAGCGATCGGATGGGAGCCACTCGAGTGAGCTGCGGTAAAACCGAATTTTTCTTAATAATAGTGTAAATTGTGTAAGTAAAGGCATGTTTTGCATAATACATTAATATTTAAGGGAATTACGGCGCTAATGTACTTTCGCAAATAGGCCTAACTTTTAATTCTTATTTTTTTTACCTCAACGTTCTTCTCACAGTCACAACATATAATTAACAAACATGTTCACATGATTTAACCACTTACAAAGTACCTTTTTCAACAAATAAGCCCACAAATAAGAACAGCGAATCTGTGTTCGCTAGACGACGAGCAGCTGCCATTTTGCAATCAGTAAGAAATTGCCAGAATGTCTGAGTTTGCAGCGTGAAGTTTTTTGATGAAATGTTTATGAAAAGTTATCTCTTTGCCGTATTATGTATGTCATTCTTTATAATGTATGGTGCTGTTGTTTGACTATGTGTGTTCATATGAAATTCACACGTACAATAATTACTTCAAAAATTAGTAATGATCCAAATGCGTACACAGATCGAAAAATAGGGCCTAGGCCTAAATCCAGAAAAACAACTATTAAAGCCAATGATAAACGTCGGTTCGATTAACCTCGATTACGACAAGAAAGTTCAAAAAGATGGTACTGCATGATGCCACATTTTGTTGTCGGATGTTTCATGGGAAAATTACAATTAAAATTATAAGACTATGGCCTTAATGGTTTCAAAATTTAAGAATTGACTCGGACATTCTGGCAATTTCTTACTTGATTGCAAAAAAGTACAGCTCGTCATGCTAGCAAGCGCGGAAACAATAAAAAGGTATCTTTTTGTTGAAAAAAAGTACTTTATGAGTGGTTGAATCATTTAAAAATGTTTTATAAAATATGTGTTATGACTGTCTGTGATAAGAAAATTCAAGTAAAAAAATTAAGAATTAAAAGTTAGGTGCGAAAGTGCATTAGCGCCGGGAATTACAACTTGGAAGTTTGATTTTGAGGATGAGGTGAACATATGCATTAGCGCCGGCTAACCCTACCATACCAGGCCAAGGCCTAGACCTACAGCAAGTAGGCCTAGGCTAGGCCTTCTTCTTATTTATATGCCCTACCACTGACCAGGCCTAGGCCTACCCCCGAGGCCTATGTTAATCAATGCAATAGAGTCCTAATGACTAACATTGCATAATATAATATAAAAGTTGTCTTAACCTCTTGCACATCGATGAGGTGTGAAAAACTGCCGAATTACTTCAAAAACAGCAACCAAATACACTAATAGGATTGTACAAACACCTTTCATGCGCGCGTCCATGTTTACAATCACCCTGAGGGCGCACTCCATTGGTAGTACTGTAAATAGTAATTCTAGTAGTAAATCTTGTTTTGATAAAAAAAAAATAATAATAATGTTGAGGGTTGACGCCGTCTTACAACTATGGGTTTCTTTTAAAAGCTATCAGTTAGTAGAGAACTCAGAAACTAACTCCATTCACTAAGAAATAGAAAAATCATTTTTCATTATATGTGTTAATTGTTTCTTGTTTCTGTATTTTTAACAAACTTGATCGATCAATTTTAGATAGGCCCTACCTTATAACCCTGGTTGGTATTCAAACATTTTAAGCTGGGGGCCAGTTTCCATCTATTGATACCACCTGCGGGCCGACATAAATTTTACTTCCAATTTTTTTAATGTCAGCCCCACCCACTATTTAAGTCTTCCTAATAGGCCTATTTAGCTTTGGTTTTCGACATCATCTAAGATAAGCCTTGTTTTGTAAAAACGAGGGAACGCAGTTTGGCATAGGGAAGGGTGGAGGATACAACACATCTCCTACCTACCACTAAGAAATTTTCCACAAAAAAAAAAATATACCCTCATGTACTAAGTAGTGTTAAAAAAATGTCAGCACCAGAAAGCTCCCGACGAAGAGTCAGATTCCCTTTCCCTTGATTTACCTCAGCTCATGGTTGGGGCTAAGGTGCGAAAACAACAAATTAACTTAACACCTCCAGATTCCCTGAGATGGCACGTTTAGACTGTAAGACACATCAAAGCAGTGTTTTCAACAGAATGACGCCCAAAAGACTGCTCCACGGATCCGCCGGCAGGGGCGGATCCAGAGATGTCCAAAAAAGGGGTGGGGAGGGGAGGGGGAGGAGGCGAAAGGGGGAGCCGAAAGGGGTGCGAAATTTGGGCCGATCGAAACAACACTGAAATAGGAGGTCCAGGGGCATTCCCCCACGAAATTTCAATGATTATTTTTTAGGGATGTTGCGCAGGCCGGATCAAAATCTTTGGCGGGCTGGAGTTTGCCTGTGGGCCGGGGATAATAATATATCGGGGCCTTATAACTTTTGCCAGTTGGATGTGCAACTGAGTTTAAGCACAAATATGAATTTCACTCCAATTTACAAGGCCATTTCATTACGTTTCGCTTTTTTAAAGCATCATCAGGAATATAATAAAAAGAATATAATAAAAAGAATAATAATCGCTTTAGTTGCGATTGAAAAAAAAAAGTGTTTGATATTTTTTAAATCATGTTCGTTTTTATGTGTGAATAGGCTGAAACACGCGAATTTTCAACTGAAATGGAGCTACTATCTAAACTCAGGGGTGGCGCCAGGATTTGCTCGACGGGTGGGCCGAGGTCCCCGACGGAGGGTCCGATGCCCCGACGAGAGGTCAGATTTTCCCGATGAAAGCAAAGTGGGCGTAGTCGAGCTTCGATTAAAAGGCCTTCAAAGCCTGATCCGGGGGGGCGAAGCCCTCGAAAATTTTGAGAATTAAGGAGTTTCAAAGGCTTATTTAATCGATTTTAGAGTCTACTAATATGTAGAAAATACATATAATTGTTTTTTTTTTCTCTTCGACGAATTGTTCTTTTTCTCCCCGACGGGGGCCCGGCTCCCCTGCTGGCGGCACTCCTGTCTAAACTGTTAGTATAAATGAACGCAATTAATGGCAATGGGGGGAAATAGGATTCTGATAAACATTTAAAAGTTCATAATGGTATTTGGAAGATTGGCCCTACAATTAACACTTGCTCCGTTTTACGTCCTCGATGCAGTATCAGGATTAATTAAAAGGAGACATACTAACGTTTTTCGATGCTTTAGTTACGTCGAAAAACAGGGGATCGTCTTATACGCGCAACACATAAATGTTTGGTATTTAAATCATGTTCGTCTTTCAGGCTACTGAAATGGAGCTACTATCTAAACTATATCCGTAGCACCAGGGGCCTGTGGCGTCCCCCTGGCCCCAGCCTAGATGGACCTTATAAAATTACCCCCACCCCAACTTTCAAAAACGTTCCGCCGCCGTTGCTAAACTGTTAGTATGAATGAATACAAATAAATGGGTGGAAATAATAGGATTTTGATGAAAATTTAAATGCCCATAATGGTAATGGAAGATCGGCCCTATAACACTGGCTGTCTCCGTTTTTAGTCAGCTCGATGCAGTATCATGACCTTAAAAAGCAGCAAAAAGTAGGGATTGAGAAGATGAAGACGTCTTATAAATATAAGCCCGGCATACAAAAATCGTCTCGAATTCGGGGATCTGATACTGAGATTACTGATTAAAATGTAAAATATTTAAAATTTTATATTCAGTACATTCTCAAATCTCATGTAAATCTCATACGTCCAAAAAAAATCGCTATATTCATGCACCGAAGTGGAAAGGTTAACTTAATAATTTTGACGTTTTATGTTGTTTATTGCAAGGGCGTCGGCAGTGGTCCGACTGATCCGGTTTTGGCCGGACCAATAATTTACAACTCAATATCGTTTGTAAGCCAAATTCTACTTTCTCTGACGCAATCAAACATAACTTGCACATTCAAATTTGGAGGGGGCCGGCTGGGACCTCCCTCGAACATGCCACCTAGTGGTGAAACTAGGTTGACCTTTTTCGAGAGTGCAGTCATCACACAGTTTAAGTTAAGAATGCTATTTCTAGAAAAATAATGACCAAATCACAATTAGTTTTTTAAATGATATGAAAGACAGTGTATTGCAAAAATTATATAAAAATAAATTGTTCAAAATTTCTTATCAGTTCCATAATTATATGAAATAAGATGCTTATTCCTCAATGAATGAAAATAAAGTGCAAGAAACACCAACACATTGTATAATACAATATGAATAACAATGACTATAGGTCTATTATTTATACGAGTTGACGGATGTTGTGGAATCCCCAAGAAAAGATTCTAGATTCAAGAACACTTTATTGTCTTTTTAAAAATAGGAATGTGTTTTTCCTTTGCAACAGTCTTGGTTAAGAAGGATAAAATTACATTAAAAATCACACGACAAAACAACTTGGCAATGACGAGAAATACATTAAGATATTAACAATTTAAAATAGTAAAGTAGTAAAAAGTCAAAATAAAAATCACTGTTTAAAATGGTATAAAATTTACTATGTGTACCTCAGAAACAGACCAGCCATTTTAGTAAAGATTAAAACTATAAAAACCTAGCATTTTGCTAGAAAATAATGACAGCATGCACATTCCATGACAAGGAATGTGCGCCTATTATATTTATACGAGTTCACGGATGATATTGTGAAATACATGTAAAAAGATGTTGCCTAATTAAATTAACATGTGTTATGAATACACAGGGACACAGGGTACAATATGCTATGCATTTTTAGGAAACCTATTAAATCTCTTTTGAAATAAGCTAGGTGAATACGTTAGATTTTCAAATAACAGACTGCTAGTAGGTCTATATTATTTAGTATTATTGTTTAGTAAAGTTTTGGTTTATTAATGGCAGGAGGATCATATGTATGTAGGTATTCCCATCATATGGACAGATCTACCAGGTAATAAGTACTCAATAGAGCGATAATAATCAGGGGCATCAACTTTGGGTGGATGGTCAATATTAGAATAAGGTACTGTAGGTTTCTACAGGGGTTCTACTTAGGCCCTACAACAGTCCCGGTTATTGTGGTAGGACAAACGCCAGGGAAAATCAGCAATTTTGATTAGATATTCTGATATAGATACGGTACTTATTAATCAATTCAACTGATCGATTTAAACTTTTTTGATTCAAAAAATTACTATGACATGTCCCCGGGCCGCCCAGTATACATGCGTACAACCGGACCCGTTGCTGAGCTATGGCCCTGGTTCGAGACGAATACGAGTCAATTCTTTTATATTAGTTTTGCAACATACGAGCAGGCCGTATGCAGTGGCGTCGAGAGCCAGTAAGGGCCCCGGGGCAACACCTCATATGCCCCCTCCCCTTTCACTTGGGACCCCCACTCGGCCGCTCCCCAAATTAAGTCTCCTCCTAAGACCATATTTGTCCAAACCCACATACATGAATATGATTCCATGTGAACAAAAGTTTTCATCCTGGCTTGGGCTCGGGCCCTATGGAGGTTTTGTTCTTAACCCGAAAATTTTTCATCTTGGTCTGGGCCCCCCAGTAGACACGGGCCCCGGGGCAGCGACCCTCCTGACCCCACTCTCGACGCCACTGGCCGTATGGTAATAGGCCTACATCGGCTAGTGTAAAACATCATTTTTTAATATATCATTTCCTACTGTTAAAGCAATGTTTAACTACTACTTTATTACTTGTACGTACGTTAATTATGAAATACCATGGTGACAAATATAAATGATAAAGCATGAATGGTTAAATGATTAGTACTAATAAACTAATGAAACTAGAGATACTATGTTCAATAGGACATGAACCCAGTCATTTTTTAAGAGATAACCACTGTGACTTTTAAGCTCAACCTGTGTGAACACCCCATGTTTGGTAGGAGTCTGTCTAATGCAATTGGTCAAATCATTAGTCACTACCAATCAAAATTAAAACTTTTCCTGTATTTGCGACAAAAACTCATTCAGATAAATTTGATCTACACCTTATGCACGAACGCACTAACCGCAGAAAACTCGAAATTCGTAGCTGCTATTGGCCTTAAGCGCGTGACGTCATTCATAGACAGGGTAAAAACAATTCCGAATACAAAATTTTAAAGAAAAAAGTGATCAATGTTATTTAAGTACGAAGCCCCATTAGGGACATGGGAATTTAAAAAATTATCTCGTACGTACGACTTATTATCTCGTACGTACGACTTATTATCTAGTACGTACGACTTATTATCTCGTACGTACGACTTATTATCTCGTACGTACAACTTATTATCCCGTACGTACAACTTATTATCTCGTACGTACAACTTATTATCTCGTACGTACGCGTTATTAACTCGAGTCATTGATAGGCCTATCATACCATCCACGTTTGCAAGACGACGACGAACTGAACACTTTCTCTGCTCTGACACTGACAGACCTGAGATTGTATTACCCGCATACCCGTGCCGCATATAATGGAAGGTGAAGGAGAGGTACAGTAATTAAGCAAAGGACCAATTTTAGCTACATAGGCCTAGGTGTTCTAAATGGGTGTCAACAGGCGCGAGTAGGCCCTACTGAACTTGTGTTGGTTGGGTGTTTAGCATGCACCTGGCCGGTCAGCCGGGCGTTTTGTTGAATTAAATAAAGTGGGCCCTCTTTGTTGAAATTAGTTTCATAACTTCATAACTTCACATCATGCACATATGGGCCCCGACCAGGAATTTTATGGTGATTTTTTGTTAAACGTTGGAAATAATTCAAATAACATATTCTGCTTCAATACTGAATAGTATTATTTAGGTTGTCTAAATGTCGTTTTTTAAATGTACCTAAATTCTAAATATTCAGTATGGTAACGCATCGCCAGTTCTAAGATGTAACGAACTTACACTGTACAAGCAGTAGGTTGACCAATATATACAAAAGAAGTCTGACAATCAGATGCGGGAAAGTCATGGCAAGTATTTTTGTATCACTGGTCAGTGTGATCGTGTATGGATACATGCATCGATAACCCTGTGAACAATCAATGACAATAATAGGCATCTTTAAACTAATGGAAGTAAAATAACAACTTTTGGATACCAATTTAACAGCCCTCATAAGATTATGGTAATTGACATTAGATCAGATAAATCATGTTTTTTCTTCTTCTTGTAAATGTATTATTAGATATAAAAGACTCTTTTCGTTATATTCTAATTGAATAACCCCCTTCCCGTTGTTATTTGGTAACATCAATAGGCTTGGTAATTATATTATACTAGTAATTTCGTATTTCTTGTATATCCATAAAATCTTAACATATGCAAAATACCTTGAAGGAATAGTTTAGTCTACATGGAATTTCTACAATTGGACTTCCTTCACAAATGACTTTTTGTATTTTTCTACTTTTCTATTTTATTACCATAATACATTTTGTGCATTTTTACTTCAGGAAAAGGAGAAACACTAGTAAGAGAAAAAGAGAACTGTTCGCTCAGCTTAGGAAAACTAGGACAATGTGATGATAGCAGTAACACAGAAACAGACGAAGACAGCTCTTCACGAAAGAAAGCAGCTTTTGGTAATCACAATGCAATGAAGGAAAAACGAGCTATTGAGATTGATTGGGTACATGAAGGGCATCAGGTTCGAGTCAAAACAGGAGGTGGAACTCCAAATCAAATCGTAGCCGCCTCCTATAAAGGACTCATCAATTGAGTTTAAGTTTTAGTACAATAATTTTAACTGTGTTCTTAATTTTGTACCGTATATAAAATGTAACTCAATATTCATAGCAGTAAATTAATTACTTTTATATGATAATGATATTTAAAATAAAAAGGCATTCGAAATTAGAAATTATGACTTTTGAACAATTTTTTTAAATCATTATTTACAACTCTCTGTAAATTAATTCGTGCAAAGTCCTGTATAAACGCATAGCTTCATGTGGTGTAGATGGGAGACGGAGATCATTTTCTTCCATTAAGAGGCAGCATATCTCAAAGACGGTTGAATCACTGCATGACTGATCTTTGAAAACACAATTATCGCTACAAACTTCAACTTCGAGCTCATCTACTGGAACTAGTTTATCCTCAGTATTGTACAACTCCGGAGATGTGTACATGATGATGGGTTTTCCAGCCGGTTCTATCATGTTATGATGATGCTGAATTCGATGACAGTCCCATATCTGTGTAACCTCGTCTAGTTCATCCTAAAACAAAAATAAGGCAAAAAATGTCAAACATTTTCCGCCTATAAATTAATTATAAGGAAAAGGGAAGATGAAAAATCTCGTGAGTATTTGGATAAAGGAATCTACCATGTTCATAAATTTATTAAACAGTAGGTATATAATTATTCAGTATATTCAGTTCCTTCCCCAACCACGAACTGGAAAATAATAAGCAAAGTTGCATTTATCTAAACCAAATTGTATTGGTCAAGTACACTTAATTTTAAACGTGGTTCTTTTGCTAAGTGCTGCTCTCGAGTAACCACCGCTGCGGCGGCGCGTATTTGAAATTAGTACTCTATAAATTCTATTTCATGAACACTGATATAATCGACGTCGAACTCCTCGATATCATGTATGCTCATTGAGTGCCAGACATCATTGCCAATTAAAATATTTTTAAATAGAGTCTTGATATAAAATTGAAGCTCAGAAAAATGTGATTTCACTCCAACTTCATTCATGAACAAAAAGTTATGAAGCGCCGCCCCTGAACTGGTATCGAATAAGCGCCGCACTGAAGTTTATAAAAGTTTTTAAGCGTCGCGGCGCGTATTCTTCGAGCATTTACAGTACAGTATTACATAACGTTGTACAGTCGTACATCTCTTTTACAAAGCTAATAATGCCTACAGTCTGTATACACAGGTTCTCCATTGTTTTCAACAAGTTTTGAAATTATGAGTGTAATAAATGTTCTGTGCAGTCGCCCGATTCAAAGGATTCAGTCACTTTCGACCTTGCCCAGTTCCCCAACCAAATTTGGCGACCATCGATTACAAATGATTGTTTTAATTCCACCAGTTTAAATATAATGAAAAACGCATATCTTGCAATAACGATTGGAGAACATTGTTTCAGATATTCAGATACCACGAAAACCCAGCTGAGACCATGTCCCAAACATCTTGAAACCCCACCTACACCTCTGCTCATTGAGCAGCCCCACCCCTCCCCACAATCCATCGCTGGATCGGCCCCT